>NC_141325.1:9595000-9775000 GCF_037954235.1 Aulostomus chinensis
CTTCGGGTTTATGTGTGAAAATAGCACAGTGTAGAAAAGGATCGTGGCTCAAGGTGATGAAGGAAGCTTGGGTGGGAAGGTGATGGTTGAATAAAAAGATGCATGTGTTACTAAATTATAGAGGGGGCCAATATCTGAAGAAAATAGAGGTAAAATGGAACAGGAATTTATAGATGAAGAGAAACACAGATAAATCCTCATCGGTTCCGTATGAGATAGACACAGCATGAAAGATCAGAAGAGAGTCACAGTCATTACAGTCCTCCTCTAAAACACGCTCTCCTGCCTCCAGTTCATATTCTATGATTTGTCTGTCATTATAATCAATGTCCTGAAAAGAATGCTGTGTTTTTGATTGGAGTCACCTTCAATTACATCCCCAGACTCCAAAATACGTGATAAAATTAACACCAGTGACCACGAGTCATCTTACCAGAGACATTTTCAACCGATGAAAGTTTTTGAAAGATAGATTTGAAGACATTGTTTTAAAACTTAATACATCCACCAACTGAGAGATGCGGAGGATATAGCTTCACTTTACACACACACACACACACACACACACGCGCGCGCACGCTTATAGAAATCCTCTGTCATATTTGGAAAATCTTAGCTAACCCTTTTGGCTTTGCATGGCAGTTAACGTCAGTCTTCATGACCATCAGTATGTAACACAGAAAAAAACCCTGCCCCTCCCCCCTCTGCGCGCGCACACGCACACACACACACACACACACACACACAAAAGCAGAGATGATTTGCTCTCAGTTGCTTCAGCCGATCTGCCACCAAATTTCAGCAGACAGTTTGGATTAAGTGGGCCAAGTAACAGTCACACACAAACCGTTTGTTTTCATTTTCATGAAATATAAATGAGAGGAATGTCACCACAGACAAGTATGTTAAATCTATGGATTAGGATGAGAAATCAGGCTTCGCAGCAGGGAGTCTCCTTGCGATTTGAAGTGAGTTCTTGTCCCAGCAAATGGCGATAAACACAAAATGATTCAGGTTCTATGAGATTCAGATTACTTCATTAACAATATCTTTTTTCTTGTCAAGGCTTTATGGTTAATGTGATAGAATGAAGTTTAATTTTTTGAAGATATTTTCTTTGACATATACAAGCTGTTTTTCTGAACACATTATCATACGATGGGGGAAGGTGTTTTAAATGTCTGGAATACCAATAACAGCCTTAAAGTGTATTAAATTGTCTGTATTCAGTTTTGATGGGTCAACAATATTCACAGCAGGAGATTGTTTTGCCTGGAACATAAAAAGAATATTAAAAAAAAAAAAAAGGCAAATGTGTGTTTCTAGTTCACGCTGTGCCATTAGAATAACTATGCAAAATGGGAAAATGCAAATTTAATGATAAATGGTTAAAGAATGATGTTACAAGTTCATTTAAACTGCTAATTAGCTCGCTAGCTGAAAGGAAAATACTTCTTGAACACTGAACTCTTTGTTCCATGGGAAGTTAGGTTGTACTCCGACCTAAAACACTCAAAAAGAATTAAAGGTCGGATGAAGATTTTCTGATAACTCCGATTTGCCATTATTGCTTGGAGGAAAATTGTCATAATAAGATGTTAAATAAAAGTAAGTTTTTTATGCACAACATGTAAATACTATTCCACAGCCTCTGGGAAATGTGATTGTACAATGAACATGTGAGGGTGCAGCTCTAAAAGGGCAAGTGAGCCAACACAATTTTAGGGAGGTTAGATGAGGGACAACACCAGTGGAACTGATTATTGCAATTATGTAAAAAAAAAAAAAAGGGGGAGAGAGAAAGAAAAAGGGCTGCAGGGTGAGATGGAGAGTGTGATGAGAAACGAGAGGGAGGCTGTAGCAGAGAGGTACCGAATGAGTCACACATGAGAGGGGGGGAAAGAGCCCAAAATGACAGCCTACACAGTAAAATGAGGGAGTGCAAATAAGTTTAATAAATAAATCAGAGGAGTTGGGAGAAAGTAAAGCTGTGCAAATACATGCAAAAAAAGTAGAAAAATGTTGACTGAAAAATATCTCCAAGGGGGGGGGGGGGGTGTCCTGTTTAACTCCAGTTTTTCATCCTGTTAGGTCGATTTGCATGAATCTTTATTCAGTGCCCCCCCCCCCTCCCCACACACACACACACACACACACACACACACCTCTAGGTCGGGTGGGGGTTTGCAGATGGTGTGTGGAAGAGGCATAAGGGGGAGTTGCAGGAAAATGATGTCTACGAAAGCTACGACAACGGAGCGAAGAAGTGAGAAAAGAAAGAGTGAAAGTCACTGATGTATTTTCAACACGTAAAAGTTTGGGTTATTTGTAACTTTAAAACTTAGAATTATGTCCCCTTCCATCTTCTCATTGCACAGCTAGAAAACCCAAATTTGAGGTGCAGTCTGAGTGGTGTGGAGGTGAAGCAGAAAATGCAACTTATTAGTCATGTTTCCATTACCGTAGTCTATTTTCCTGCACATATTAAAGTTTTGCATTAGAAAAGGTTAATGGGAATGGAGGTGGTTTTGCCTTTATCGAAACATTTGCTTCATTGGGTTCATGGGTTTTGTGGGAGATGGATCACCTTTTGCGAATAACTTTTGGACAGCTATTTGACTTGCATAACTGAATAAAAACTTCCTCTACCAAGGAGGAGACGTAAAGAATTTAAACATCACACAGCCCCTTAGTAAGAAAGTGACATCCAATCAGGATCCAGACTATAAACTTTTTTTTTCAGTTTTGTTCCTGTATAAGAACTTTAAACCCTCGTTAACGCATGGGTTTTGAGTATTTGCAGCCCCCCCATGTCTTGACTTACTTTAGCCGGAACAGTATTGTGCAGATCACGTATGAAGACACATGCACTGACCGGCGAGTTATATCGCCGGTGACCACGGGACAGCAAACGGATGCCGGGCGCTAATTGAAATGGACAAACTGCTTGTAGTGTCCTTGGATCTGCTTAAGTGTGACAACACATACAAAATTGTTTTGCTATTTGTGTGTGTGTGTGTGTGTGTAGAAAGAATTTTAGAGAGAAAAGAGATATAAGAAAAGATGTGGTTGTTAGCAGGCGGAGGGAAAAAAGAAAAAACAGAAGGGATTGCAAACGAGTGAAGGGAACAAGCCGAGGAGTCTGAGACAGCGTTTTAACTGTTGTTGTCTCTCTTTCAAACAAACCCCAGTGGGAAATTCATCGTGGTGCCAAACAAAAACACCCGTTGTGTAAACAGTATGGGTAACACCAAACACTCGCCCGCAAGCCACTCATATGCTTCTGTGAATGTTAAGACGAGAAACCCCTCCTCTTCCTCCACCCTTCCTCCTCCACCCCTCCACTGTCAATCCTGTCTGACAGCCAAGACTGATTCCGTGCAGTGATAAGGAAACATAGCACGGGCAACTTGAGGCAGATTTGAAGAATTATATTTTTTTCCTGACTGAAAGATAAAAAAAGAATGTCGCAAATATAAATCTGACGTCAAAAAGTCACGAGTCATGCTGTAATGAGAGTTCTCTAATTTTACCCCTTCTGGATTACAGTGTAGCTTAACGCCATGTTGCAAAAATAGAAAACATCCCCAAAAACTTCAAGATTTTCGGACACACTGATGATATTCAGAGATTCCTGGTCTGTCTGCTCCCCAGGATATCATGATAATGGGTGGAAAGGGTTTGTGTGTGTGTGTGTGGGGGGGGTGGGGGGTGGGGTGGGGGGTGAGGGGGCATGTCTGGATTGATGGAAGAATAAAGGTTCAGAGAGATAAAAAGAAATCAGTGGGGGGCTTGTCTGAGTGCCGTGTGAAATGGTGGGAGGATAGAAGAGGAGCAAAGCAAGGAGACAGAGACGGAACAGTCATGTTTGAGTCCCTCTGATCATTTATTTCAACTTTAAGTCAGGTCAGAGAGATGAACGGATGGTTGAGTGACAGATGAACGAGAAATAGGCAGATGAGGTGGGCTTTTCAGTCCTTGGATTAATCTTGGAAGTGGATGGATAGACTGATAGATGGACTGACAAGGGCAGAGATGGGAGAAAGTGATAAGGAGCAGGGCCTAATTGCCTGTGACCCGGTAGTAAACATCACCTTAAGGTAGCAGTAGCAGCAGACAATGAAGGAGAGATTGGTGGAAAAGAAACGAGAAGGAGAGTGCAGTAGTATCTGACATCAAGGTTGTGTCCTCATGTTAAACACACCATGGCTTTGTGAACAGGAGCAGACAACTGGCCCGGAGAGAGAAGCAAGGGAGGGCTGCCAAAACTTTGAAGCACTAGAGGAACATTTCAGGGGCAGAGAGATTGGACAAGGATTACAGAACAAGAAGGAGGTAAAGTGAGGTGAATAATAAAAGTGGTGGAGGACAGACAAATGTGTCATAGTAGCAGAGCCAGAACATCATGTGGCAGTATTGCGGGGGGGGGGGGGGGGGGGGAAGAAAGAAAGAAAGAAAGAGAGAAAGTAGCTGATGTATGATGAATCAGAAGTGTTTGTCAGGGATGAAGTCGTGTTTCTCTATAGGAAAGGACACTGGCTGACCAAAGCTACTCATCTCGCAAATGTAAGAAGATTACAAACCAGACTGACAGGTAGATTTGAGGTCATGCAGGCAACAAGGGAACAAGAGCGATGCAGACAAAAACCTATGCAGATGAAAGAACATTTGGTTTGCCAGCACTATGCTGTTTGTGAGCTTCTCACACCCACCTGAAGAACTGAGACAGTTGGTATAATTTAACCTTGGCAGTCATAATATGAAGATGACCTGTGCCAAGGTTAAACTACAACAATGCCTGATCCTGCAACTCGTTGTCCCGCGAATATTCGTACGAATTTGATGAAGCGTCATTGTTTAAGCAGGGATCTGAAATTGGGAGTAAATCAGACATGTGAGAAGAACTTCAAGTGACCTGACGCTACCTTCATAAAGTTGTCTATCTCTCCCTCCAAATGTTCTCTGATTCTGTCACCAACAACCCCCTCACCCCCACAGCACAGCCTGCTGTAATGATGGAACCCATGAAGGAGTCGTGTGAATTGATGGGGCCCATCGGCACATCATTCTCACGCTGTCCTGGTTTCAACATCCTGTCCTCAGCTCAGTCATACTGCCAGAAACATAATCTGTCCTTGCGGGGCGGCCTGGCTCAGGAGGTGGAGTGGTTGTCTGTAATTGGAAGGTTATTGGTTCGATCTCCAGCTCCTCCAGAGATTGTGTTCAAGTGTCCTCCTGGATGTCTCTAAACCTTCTAATTACATCCGATGATTGTCAGTCCGCAGCTTCTTCCATCTGGTTGCTGAATCTTGGTTTTGAGTACAATTCAAGTAAAGTACAACTAAAGTAAGATTAAAAAAAAAAGAGGGCACGCATACCTCCATCAAGAAGGCAACAAATTATGCATTATTTAGTTTTCAGAATTATTAACTGGGAAGGAATTTAATTGAATTTCATCAGTAACATGTCTAGAAAAATGTCACCAATAGCTCTATCCTTCCAGTGGCCTAGAGCAGTCTTCAGAATCCAGACCACCTCCAAAATCTGATGTAAAATTACCATTTTACTGCCACATTTCATCCAGAAAAAAAGAAAACTTCCCTGTTAAAACGGTTTACAACTATCATTTTCTATAAATGCACAAGTGCAGTGATATTTTCCTTTCAGATTTTCACAATGAAATAAATTATTGAATTGCTAATCAGGTTTTGTAAAGTATAGAAAATAACGCATGGACACTCAATGAACAAACACAAGCTGTATGACTTCATCTATAATCCTGCTTCCAGAGGCCAATCCCACTCATTCTCTTCTTCTTTGCACTTAACAACCCAGAAATATTAGCCTAAAACTATTAAGAAAAAAGCTATTTATTCCCCATAATTACAAAGAGCTCATTTTTTAATATTTTCATCACACATACCATAATAAAAGGCAGTTGCTAATCCCCTAAGAGTAGTTTTATGAAATCAATTCGAGTAAGTAAAGCTTTTCATTATAGCTGTGTCCCTCCATGTCTTGAAGCAAGTGCAAATTTTAGGAAGCTGTTGCCTTTATTGCCACCACCACCAACCCCCCTCCCCCCAGTGCATGCTGGGATAGGTTTCAATCCCAATGACCCTTCAAAGGCTTAAAAAAGGAAGTCTGGCTGTCTACCAATCAAAATAAGTTGTTGGTTCAGTGAGGAAGTTAAGTGAGCACGACATCTTGCCCTTGAAACCTGGCGCCGATGTGAGTAGAAATGTTAAAACACCTTCTTTGTCCAGGGTTAGCAACTGAGCTCAGTTTAACATCACAATGACACTTTGACAAATTCTCCCACTTCTCGGATTCAGCTCCAAAAAATGAAAACTAAAAATCGTTTCCCTTCTCTGAGCTTGATGCTCACTGAAGATCTTGAAATGCTTAACATGTCTCTCCCTCCCCAGCGTGCTGATCATGTGACTGAAATGATCAGGTTTCAGATAGAAGACATTCATAAGAAGTCCGACTGACTTCAAGATGAGCCTGCACATTAGTGATTGAAATCAAAAGAAGAAGAAGAAGTCTTGGAAAACAGTAAATAAGAACTGCTTTCCTTGCATTCTTCCCTAAATTGAGTTTAAAAATTGAAAAGAAGTCATAATCTGCAGAAAATGACTTATCACCTAGTTCACTACCAGTTTGTTCAAGGGGCATTTCCTGAATTTGCACATTAAAAAAAAAATCATTTGAAATGTTAATGCTGTTTGTTTAAGGAAACAAATCACTTGGCCAGGTTTAAAGACAAATTCTGGGTTTTACTTAATATTAGCCTTCACGGTGCTTCTTTGAAAGAAATTATGACTTCCCTCAGTTCAAACCAAAACTTCACCACGAGACGAAATGGTTGCAGAGAATGATGCAGTGCGGTGAGGAAGTGAAGCGTTATCGTCAGCTCTTTTTCCATGGTGAAACGCTGTCTCTGTCCCCCAAACCCTCTTAACGATGGAACTGCTCTGGGAAAATGTAGAAGAATAATGAAGAGGGTGAAGATCTCCTGTCTCAAATTCATGGAATAAATTAGCATTTGATGTGACCAGGCTACCGTACACCACCACCTTTACGGCTACAATAATGCTGTAGAGCTTAAACGAAATATAAGCAATCTTGACCCGTGGTTGCAATGTGAATGTGACAGCTGTTTCCGCTACTGACTCACATGTTGTATATGTACATCATCTGCTTTCCCCTGGCCGTGTTTACTCTGGGCATCTGTCACTTGCAGGTTTAACAGGCCCCTACTAGCTCATACGTGCGGGGCAGATGTGCGATTACGAGGCCTCTTCAGTAACTCAATAATAGTCAAATTGGGTGGAATTTAGAAAACAAGGGGATGATTTACATCTGCACAGCAAGGATAAACACACACGCACCCCACCGCTCATCTTAGCCTATCATGGGTCTGAATACCAAACAATTGCATCAGCCAATGATCTGCCAGTGCATCACCTCCTACAGGACCCCCCCCCCCCCCCCCCATAGGCCTCATATGCATAGGCACTACAGATGTGCAGTGTGTATCTTGCTGCGTGAGAGCTGTTGCACATACTAAAGTGATTGCAGTGGAGGAGCATATTTGCACTGGTTTGATATGCCATCCATCCATCTATCCCTCCCACTCCTTCCATCTCTTGTCAGCCCTTCTGCTCTCATTTCATTTCCTCTCCTTTCATTTCCTCTCTCGTGTGCCCATGAATTCTCACTGAAGGATATCAGGGTGTGAGCATACGTGCCACAGCCAGGGTGTACGAGTGTGTTCATGCTCAAGCATGTCACACAAATGTGGTCAAGCTTCAAATGATTATCTCTTTAGTTTTTCCTTCCATGACAAGTTAGTTGTTGTTTTTTTTATTATAAAATCTCACAGGTCATGCAAGAAAACAACTTTCCTACACTCCAAAATCATCATGTTACTAACAACAGAAAAGGCAACAGCAAAGTCTATGATATAAAGTTCTGTATCGTCGCTTTGGGTATCATGTATAGAAACGTTATGGCTTTGAAAAAGCCAACAACTACACCCAGCTGGTTAAAAATAGTCTTTCAGTTTAGATAAGCTCTGATGGAGTGTGGGCAAAGTTTGGCAGATAAACAAAACTTTATCTTTGTTTGAATACAACAAATTCTAATTCTAATTCTAAGAACAAAAAAAGGCCCCAAAACAGAAATTCTGGTGACTTTTTGTTGTGAATTTTTCAAGATTTCCTTTTCCCAACTTTAGTGTTTTTGTGTTCCTTTTTTCACCATCCTTGCGGTCCTACTATATCTCTCGCTCTCTCACCATCAGCATGTTTTTTTCTTTCTTTTCAGATGCATCATGCTGAACGTATCCATCTTACAAACTTTTCACAGCCATCTCCCCTGCCTCCATCTGTACTCTTATCCTTTCATTTATCAGTCTGACCTTCCCATAGCTTCTCTTTCTTGGCTCCTCTATAATGTCCCTACTTCTCTCTCTCTCTCTCTCTGTCTCTCTCTCTCTGCCTCTCTCTTCCTCTCTGCCAGCTAGGCCTGCAGGCTTTCAGTAGCATTACAGCGTGTAAACCTCGGATTACAGCAGCCTGGGTCTGCCTAGAATTGCATGCCTCTGTGGATCACAAATACACGAGTGTGGGAACACACCCACCCGTACACATACTATTTACATAGCAACAGACACATCTAGACGCTACGGACAGAAAAGCACACAGGCGTGCACGCGCAGCATGAGCACACAAACAAGCTTAGAGTACTGTGGACAAACACAGACACATTACTCCATGTCATGTCCCTCAACTCCCTCTACTCCCCATCTTGGAAGCACAGATAAATCACCAGAGGATTAGCTCTCCTCTCTTCCTGTTTGTGTACTTTATTGCTGCCTTTAAAGCAAACTTCCCTTTCGGTACTTTAGTGCTGGTCACCTCCCCTCAATTTAGAAGTCACGAAGGACACTTAAAGATTACACAAAAAAATTTACTGCTGAGATGCTTTTGAGCTAGAATCCCAATGAAATTACACTTCACACCAGAGCACCCCTGGCGACCACTCGCCGATAAATCACATCACTTTTTGTCTGTGTGTTCTATATAATCTGAAGAATGGGTTACATAAAGCCACCTACTTCAGATTTAAAAGTTTCATTGGTGTCACACAAAGTCTTTCCTGCTTCGTTGTTTTATATTCCGAGTGGGTAAAAGCTGCCCTTCCCAGAGCAGTGCACGTGGAAATATATATTAGCTTGTATATTAGTTTTTCTGGGCACGAAAGCTGTAGTTAGGGAATGGGAGAACAAAGAGAGCATTGTGTGCCTTGAATCTTATTCCCTACTGTTTTGATATGAAAAGAAGGACCTATTTACAGCACATTAGTTCAACTTTAACTCCCTGATGATGCTAAGACTTGCTGCATGTATGTGTATGTATATATATATATATATATATATATATATATATATATATATAGCCATTAAAGTTCATCTGTATTCTTTCTGTATATTTTTACCTTTTCACCTGCAACATGTCAATCCACAAGTCTCCCTCCCTTTCAGTCTCTTGTTTCTGTGCCCATCGAGACAGGGTCAGGAGAAGTGTTAATGCAACAGAACGACTTCTTTTCAACAAACCACGCTGAGAGGCAGGCCCTTGGTGAACAGCAAGAATCAGAGTGATGGGTGACAGGAGTGTGTTTGTGTGTGTGTGTGTGTGTGTGTGTGTGTTTAGAGTGAGAAGTGAAGGGTGCCAAGTGTATCTTCCCTCTAGAGTAGCAACAAAACAGCCTCTACCTGTCCATGCATGCGGCACATGCGCGCGCACACACACACACACACACACACACACGCAAAATGATGGTCCATATCATCAGATATACGGTACACGACATCCAGCCGTCAGCTGTCTTTTTGACCTGTCAAGGTTTTAACAACGAAGGCACACTCACTGAGTCAGTGACCAGCTCACTGACTGACTGACTCCTGCACTGACTGAACTGAACGGCTGTCACCGTGATCGACACAAGCTAAGCAATTGACAGCTTAGTTAGCACCCTTTAACTCTTGAGGCTAGCAAGGTGGGTGAGTTTGAACAACACAAATATTCAACTAACTCAGAGAAAATTAAAGATTGAATTAGTTTATCTAACAAGAAACTAATCACGTAACCAATCTAGCTTGATTATGTGAACAATTTTGTTTGTGTGTGTGACAGAATATAATAACGCAAAAAAACATTCAAATTAGTGAAAATACACACCCATAGAGTGTAAAACTTCTGAAACAACTGACAAGTTAGGAATTTTAAAAAAGCAAGAGATTGTGTGGTTGAGGCAATTTTCAAACTTGCATGCGCGCACACACGCACACACACGCACACACACACAGGTATTTAGAGTATAATGCATGGTTTGCTATTGATAATGAGATTGTTCAACCATGTGTCAAAGAAACCCACTGCAAGATCCGAGCTGTGTGCATGGGTTTGGAATCAGAGCTTCTTCTTCTTCTTTTTTTTTTCAATGTTTGGGAAAGAACACCATCTTGCAGCTGTAGAAAAAAAGTTTGCCAGATCAAAGGAATCATTAAGAACTCAACAGTCACTAACCGCAGTCTGTTGTGCCAGTCTGATAATTGTAATTGTATTCTTGGATTTGGAAATGAGGAGCGAAACACGATCATGCTAATTATGTGCTTTATATTAAACACTCTTGTAGTGTGAAATCTTCAGAACTGATGGGACATTTTCTTTGTTTTTACTGCAGTTTACTGCTTCTTTCCGTTGTATTGGCACTGATATACATTAGATTTTGGGTTTGATATAGGACTGACACATGGAGGAGGCTATCTGGTCCTAGACCGTCTAGCCGCTCACTCGAGGAATGAGTGACAACAAACTCTGGCCCGTTGAATCTTTTTTTTTTTTTTTTTTATCAAGTTGACCAACTGATTTCAGTTCAATATTAGACAATAATTGGATCAGTATTCTTACCAATAATGTGTTTTGGGGGCTGAATAGAGCAAGAACAACTTTGTCTTCTTCAGTGAAGTATTCTTGTAGTCGACCCAGTTCCTGGGATTGACAGGGAAATAGATGATCATGTACTAGAACTGCATCGTCAGCCCAGCGTGGAGCAGTTGAAGTCGTGGAATTTGAAATCTTGATAACAAATATTCATCTGTCCAGCGCTCCTACAGTTGATCAGCTGGTCTGTCACCTCCATCGTCTGTTTATCTGTTTCACATTGACTGAGACGAGTTCAGCTTTTCTGGCGGTCCTTGTCAGTAACACAGTCAAGCTCTCTCCTGTCAGAAAATGAGCTGGAGTAAGAGGGGCGAGATCAGTTTCATCAGATTCCAAGTAAGCGCGGGGTCAGGAGTTGGGGGTCGGGAGTTAATTGCTTCTTCCCGCCAGACAGCAGGTTCCACAGTGAATTTCCATTAAGTGCATTTTTCTAAAAAAGACTCTTGAAGTTGTCCTCTGTTTAAAGGTGTAATTTGTAAAAGGTCTAGTCTTATATACGCTGACTTACATCAACTCTACAACCATAAAAGGAGGCCAGTCTTTTTTTGTGTGGTCAGATGGAAGGAATCACCAAGTGCCTGTTTTGTTTAATTAAACAAGCCGTATACAGGAAATGAATCTGGCTTATTGGCATTTTTGTTGTTGTTTTGAGAGTTCCTATTATCCTCATTGTTTCCTGTCACCTTTAATAAGAGCTGAGAAGAGCAGCTGAAATAGCTGATAGCTGAATGACAGGAAATGATGGAGGAAAGAAAAAAAGAAAGATGAAGAAGATCAAAGCTCCCTGACCTCACGTTACCTCCCCGGACACCCAACTCACAACACTGTGGAACTGTAGGTTCAAAAACTGAAAACAGAATCACAAAATAGAAGCTCCCCGACTTGTTCTGCTGCAGATTTATGATCCAGTTGAATGCATACATACCAGTTTCACCAGCGGAGGATTGAACACTGGTCATGATTAGTTATCGTAATGTAGAAATACAACTTGAGAAAAAGGTTTACTCAGACCAAAGCAAAGGAATATTGTTCTGAAGTGATGGTTTTAAATCACTATTCTAAGAGTCATTATAGAGTACCTGTTATAACACACACACACACACACACACACACACACGTATATATATTTACAATGTGATTATTTTCCAACCCCACATGCATGTGCATATTTTATTTATAACCCTGCACATCTCTGCGTGCTTCTTTGTGTGTGTGTGTGAGAGAGAGAGAGAGAGAGTGTGTGTTTGTGTTCAGTCCACAATCTTTCAGCCACTTTCTTCATTACATCTGTGTCTTGCTAAAAGGAGGAGAAACAGTCTGAGCTACTGGTTTCAATATTAGAAATATTATTATATATATATTATATATATTATTATCATATATATTATACAACAGTGAGGTAGCACTTCATTCATCGCTGGGTGTGATTGCTGAAATAGAAATCCCAGTGAGAAGTTGTTGTAACCTGCAGGAGAGAAGAGTTGGATTGTTCTTGTTTAATCAACCTTGATCCATGTATTTCACAAAAGTAAACTGTGACTTAAAGAAATCCACTACTCAGGAAGAACTGCCACTTCTCAGCAGAGGTGGATCATTTATTTAGATTCTTTTCACCCTTCATCCATCCATCCATCCATCCATCCATCCATCCATTTTCTATATCATTTCATAATTTCTTATCCGTGAAGGGTTGCTGGAGCCTATCCCAGCAGCCTTCAGGCATGAGGCGGGGTAAACCCTGGACAGGTCGCCAGTCGGTTGCAGGGCATGTTCACCTTTAAGAAAAATGTTAATTGGTTCATCACACATATGTTTCTCTGTGACGTTTACCTTCTTTTCCCTATTTCTTGTATAAATCCAAAACCCTTCTTGTTTTACTTTTTTCAACATAGATCATCAGAAAGGTTCAGAAAATTCGGGTATTTCTGCTACTCTCTCACTCCTGCTCTTCATACCGTCCAGAAGTTTTCAGTTTGATGCAACTCCTGTCAGTCTCTTCTACTTCACACGGTTTCTCTGGCAAACAGGCAATAAAACAAAGAGCAGAAGTGCAAATTATGTCTTTGCGTGAATTTATATTGCAGTTCTTTTAGCATGAGATTTTCCCATGGAACATTTTTTTTTATAAATATGTCTTTGTTTTATAGAGATTTGCCAAAAGGTTAATTGATTTGAAAGACATGTTTTTGTTTTGTTCTTTTTTGCTTCACTTTTTTATGCAATAATGGATAAAAAGAAATATTGTTCAATTAAAAGAAGTCCATAACTTCATTAAATGATAATGCTGTTGTTAATTATTCAGCTATCTACTAATTTGAAGTTTAGTATTTAAAAGAATATTACGCATTGAAAAGTTTGAAGTGTTTGTATGCGTAAAAGGGGAGACTATGGCATCATGTAAGCCACCTGCCCCTCTCCTTCAAACACACACACACACACACACACACACACACACACAAAGTGACACACATATTCCCAACAATTCAAGCAAGCAATAAAACAGCTTGCAGCTCATCTGGGAAATCACAGCAGAAGTTGTTTTTGTAATGATCAGTTTGTATAGATTGCAGCGTGCGTGCGTGCGTGCGTGCGTGCGTGCATGTTGAGGGAAAGAGAATGAAAGAGTGATCAGGTAGAACAAAATGTACTGTCTAATACTTCTGGACCTGAACAAATCTTCTACATCAATAAACTCTGGCTCCCACTCTGTACTTTTGTTTGTTCTTTCTCTTCGTGGTTTTGCCATCTCATTCTGCTCCTGCCTGCATCAGTGCAATAAATACAAACTACCACTTAGGTATTCACACAAGGCCCAATTCAAATCTGCCAACTTGTCCACATTTGGCTCAGAAGTACTCCTTTAAATTGATTTCAATGCCCTCTCCATATCTCATCCAAGACCGTGTATTCTGACTTTATTTTTTGGTTTAGTACAAACAAGGAAATGCTTTTGAAATTCTCTCTGTGACATCAACTGAAGGATTACACCAAATAATAATTAACAGAATTTCATTGCACATTTAGGTTTTAAAGAGACGATATTACCTGGAAATGGAAATCAGACATTCAGTCCACACAAATCCTTCAATGAATAGAATTTAGCAAGCTGTCCCCACATCTCCACTCTAAAGCCTTTGAGTCAAGTGGCTTTTTATGTCAGTGTGCAGCTCATCTGTTCAGCTCATCTTCAGATTTATCATGCAAGTCTGCTATTTTCTGCACCTCTGTCAGCACCACACTTCATAGGCGTAGCCCTCGGAGAACCAGGATCATTCACATACGATCCTACCTTTTTTTATTTCCTTTTTTTCTATTTGCCATCATCCCTTGATCTCACATCGCTCATAAAACAGATAAGAGATGGAGCCTAAAAATCTCCTCCCTTGTAGATTTCTTCCTCCCCTGCATTCTCTGCATTTCCCTCTAGTTTCTGTGGGATGACTGTTGTGTTTGCCATTAACAGTACCGAGTATAAACAACATGAAGACATTCAGAATGGCAAACATGCACACACACACACACACACACACACACACACACACACACACACACACACACACACACACACACACACACAGAGTCTAAGGACAACTCACAGAAGACCCTCTCTTAATATGCACAGTTTGAATTAGACCTGTAATCATTCTCACACGTGTGCGTCACTCTACAGTGAAGCGCTATGACAGAAAATTGTAATCTATTAGTTCATGTGAGGTTGTGATTGAACAGTATTAAAGTGATTTCCTTGACAAACAAACATCGCTAAATTCGATTAAACCTGCACCCAAAGCTGTAGGCAAACTCCTGAATAAACTTCATTTCAGATGCTTGGATCCGCTGACAGTATTTTATTATTTTTATAACACCTAACTGTGTCGAAATGAGTGACTTTTTGTCCTGCGCCTTCCTGTCTGAAAAGACATCCACCAATAGCGGTGCTGCAGGGGCTTTGAAATGATTTTGAAATTGCAAAATCGAATCTCCTTTTTCCTTCTGTGCATTGAAGAGATAATGCAAACCCTGCTGGAAAACCCAAGACTCTCCTGTTACATTAATAGCTTGAGTACTGCACAGCTTCAGTAATATGCCAGTCATATTTGTTTTAGTAGTAATTGTTTTCCTCCAATCCATTTGTATCAAGGGAGCAGTCAGTTCGACAGGACTCTGTGACTTTTTTTTTTTTTTTTTTTTAAGTCTAATTGCTTTCCAGGTGGTGGTCTCATTATTAAAGACACAATGACTTTACCTACTTTAGAGTTTCATTATGGAAATAACCCAGAGCAAATCTATTCAAGCTAATGAGTCAAAAGGTCAGGAATTATGGAAATTGGGCTCTAACATCATGAGACAAACAAACACAACGTAACAGAGAACCCTCCCTCTTGGAAGGGGGACTACTTTTCATGAAGGAGTAGTGTGGATGGGCACACTGACTAGAAAGTGGAGATTAAGCAGCCGATGGTGCAGAGCAGTGGTACTTGTGCAGTCTGGACTGCTCGCTGCACAAGCTGTCCCTTCCCTGTTAGACGATGGAGATGGACAGTGAAGAGACCCAGAGGGAGAGAAAGAAAAAAAAAGATTCGTGGGCTGAAAATTTAAAAGAGGGATTGAAGGAAAAGGAAGAGAAAGGGAAAGGACAGAAGGAAGGCTTGTTGTGCAAGCTGTTTGGAGACTGCGCTGACACACATGTTGCACATCAGCAGGGGAGAAGGAAGGAGGGGGTGGAGGGTGGTAAAGCTACTCAGCAGCTTGTCTGTGTTTGTGCCTGGCTACTGTCTCTTACTGCAGTGGCAGACATATGAGTGTTTGGCAAAGACGACAGAAGGAGTGTTGCAGAGCTTCAGAGGCTGGAAGCGACACATCAGGGTTTGGCAGATGAAACAAGCTTTGCACAGACAAAAGCGATAAATAGCTTATGAATGGAGGGATGGGGAATCATAATATATTTTCCCAGCTGTCGGTGAAAGAAAAAAGGTAACCTACTCAGAGATAAATGCAGCCTACTTTTACATTTCAGTACTGCACTACAAAACCTCAAATCAAATCTCTCTCTACACTGCTGAAGCGGATGTTTGTGGGTGTTGAGAAGTGTGGCAGCAGGTTCGATGTTTTTATACCTCTGCACCGGTGACACGCTCGGTGGATCGGTAGCTCCAGGTTGTCTGTCCGTCCCATTCTCAGGAACACCTTGAGGGAACGTATTCAGATTTGGTACAAGTGTCAAGATTTTGCTGGTCAAAGTTCAAGGCCGGGGAGATCTCATGCGAAATCTCTCCCATTTTTTTGTAAACATGATGCATCAGGAACACCATTGAGGGAATTTCTTTAAATTTTAAGACTGGAGGATGAACTAAAAACATGTTGCTGGTGAAATGTCAAGTTCACCGTGACAATCGCACGTTCTAATGTAGCATTAAACATTTTTTTTAATGACAGAAATTCATTTATAAGTCCATTCCAATAGTTTACAGCTTCCTGTACATATCGATTATCATCCCATGCTATGCTGTGTGCGTAGGAGGCCATTAGACCCAAAGACGGAGTTTGTTACACAGCAGGGCTTTGATGTGTTTGCCACCGGGAGAGAAAGAATGGAAATGCATGAAGCCTGTAAACAACCTGAGTGATGGTGAGATGACATTTGGCTGGAGGACACTTTTATGCTGCTTCATTCTGTGTCCCACAATGTGTGGCAGCGACAGTAATACTGTCTTTAATTACCAAAACAATTAACATTATTCACTCTTCTGCAAGTATTCAATTAAAAGTAAGCATGTTATGGCCTGGAAATGACATGTGCTCAATTAAAAACCTTGTACCAAAGCTTTAAGAAATCTTTGCAAGAAATCCTGGCTTAAAGAGCTGGCCAAAAAAAGGGAAAAAAAGTGACGACTTGAAACAAAAGACAGAGAGGAAATAATAAACAATGATGAAAACATAGCACCCTGCTGGGAGGGAACAGCTCACTTGTCATTTTTCAGGAGAGCTCCTAGTGAGCGATGTGCATAAATCAACCCTTAAGTGATGCCGTATCATTTTCCTCAATATGTTTGTTCTTAACAGATGTGCCAGCAAGAACCGCACAAGACATCACACAAAAATCCCGCCGCTTGAAATTGCCCCCCCCCACCCTGTTTATTGCATCACATTAGATGTGATGATCCTAATGACAAAAGAACAAACACAAATGATGCAGTAAAAACATTTTAATGCCCAAATGTTTTTTTTCTTGATGGCATAACAGAGAATATTCATTGAAGTTTTTTTTATGTATTACCATTCTTATTATTGAGTTTTCTTTATTATCATCCCTCTTTATCAGTTTTTTTTCTTATTTGATGTGTCTGTTTCCATATGATAGAAGTTTATTAATCTCTTATTATATTTGAGGACATTAACATTGGAACCACAAAGACCTGCTGTAGTGTGTGTGTGTGTGTGTGTGTGTGTGTGTGTGTGTGTGTGTGTGCGCGCGTGTGCGTGTGTGTGTGTGTGTGTGTGTGTGTGTGTGTGGCTTAGATCTACATTTGAATCCAACACTTGTTTAAACACGAGCAGGCATAATCTCACGCTGGTGTTTCCTTTTTACGACCGAGGCCATAACATCACACACAGATTTCAGGGGTGAAGTTGCATTATTGTTGCATTTTTGATTTGGTCTAGTTTAGTTTCATACACGGCTTTGTTGAACTCTCCGCTCTGTCACGTGTGAAATCCTGCCGAAATCATTTCATCATTCTGTCTTTTACTGCTGTCTCTCTATCTGGGTTATTGACATACTTACTGACCACCCCCAGTGACTTGTTTACACATTTTTTTCCTCTGCCGTTCCAGGAGTGTTGTCCTTATGAAAAAAAGAATCTGTGGTGTCATGTAAAACAGTAGAGTACAGTAGAGCCTCATTTATGACCATCTTATATTTTGTTAGTGGAAGGAATCTCTGCCTCTCTCTTACTCTCTTTGCATTCTCCCAGTGTGTTGTTACACATGATGCGTAGACACATCTACTGTCCAAGCCTCACTCGTACATGAGATGATGAAATTGTTTTTTTGTTTTATTGGCTCTGCTTCCTAAACATCCCCGGTGTTTGCACTGACGTGAACAGAGTTTGGTGCCGGCCGGAGTTCTTCTTTCATCTGCGCCAGAGTTCAATCGAGTTTTCAGAAGTGGACCAAAGAGCTCAGGTGTGAAAGTGACCTTATACGCCGGCAGCATTTTTATTGCACCCATGAATTTGAAGGGACAGGGCTTTGAATCCCGTGATGTGATGCCCTCAGTTCCTCAAACCAGCTTTTATCGGATGCTTGTTTACATTTAACAACTGTGACTGCTCATTTATGAAGCGCAGCGTGAGATCATTAGGTGTTTGAGCGGGAGGGAGGAGCATATCACATACTGTAGTAGCATGTTTTTCAGATCAGGAGATTTCTATGATCTCTCAGGTAAATACCAAGTAAAAGCATTATAGAATGCTAGCAACAGTAGTTTGAAACCTGAGTCTACATGGTAACAGACTAGACTCAGTGAGTCATCCACTTAATATGCACATACACACACACACACCCACAATGCACATTTATTTCACACGGTCGGGGGGAAATGAGTCCTTATCGGGAAGCTGTGGAGATAAGCAGAGGCAATGGGCCACTCTGCACTGCCATTTTAGCTCCTGAATATCATGAGTATGTCCACGCACGCGCGCGCGCGCACACACACACACACACGCCACACACACATACACACGTGAGGCTTGCCCTCACACCCTGTTATATGAAAGTCAAAAAATATAAATATAGAGTGGAAATATTGATATTCAGATAATGTGGCGTAGCCAATCTTGCTGTAATATTGCAGAGAGGGTCTTTCAAACCCCCACTCTCTCTCTCTCTCTCTCTCTCTCTCTCTCTCTCTTCTTTCCCTCTTTCATTCTTTCTCCCCTGTAATAATTCAAATAAAACCTTCATATGTATAGGATGTTCGTCTGTGTAGAATGGAAATCATGTCAGATAAATATGGCGTGGAACATTTTATGGCTTTTATTAATTGCTTCAGGTGACCGTGAAATCATAGTAGTCACTACACCCATGCAAGGCTTATATAGAAAATATATTCTATGAAGGAGAGAAACAAATCCAATAAAAGCACAAACCACATATGTGGATAATTGTATTACTGAATATAGCACCGTCTATCACCATGTTCACGTCCATGTGGCACGTTGGCACATTAAGGGTCGTACCAAAATGAGACAAGCATATTATTTGACTCATTTGACATTTTTACTGTTATCGCTCCGTATTCTCTCACGAAACTGGAAAATTCATGGTACTTACCTTCAAGGCAAAAAAAAAAAAAAATCTAAATTTGCCGAAGATGAAGAGGATGCTCTATACAGTAGATCTTTACAAATTGTTAAGTGGTAATAATTTCAATTTTCACACCCAGATACCCAACTCAATTCACAAATGGTCAGTCCGTAGTGCAAGTGAATTAAACGGGCAGGGATTAAATCATATGCACCGCTAATGTAGAATGTGTATGTATTAGTGTGCAGAGTTGTTTGTTTTTGAGTGATTACATCTGTTTGTTATGCAGTTGCTCCAGTCAGGCCCTTATTAATAGTCCTGAAAGATGTTGATTCATGTCTTTCTCCTTATTTTATTGACTTTTGCTTAAACGCTTGGTGGTGGTGCACAAACTACCTGCATTAGTATGAGGCTGCAGTCTCTTCGACAATGTGACTCAGGGATTTATGGCTTCAACTTTCTTCATGTATGCGGTACAAATGAATTGGTAGTAAAGGTCTCTCTTAAAGCAACAACATTTTACTTTGGTTTTGAAGTAGCAACAGTGGCCTCTGCTGTCACAAGTGGTAATTGCGTCACAGTCTGACGAGGTCGGAGCTGCAAGGGTATCAAATTGGAAAGATAATTTCAAGTCAGGTTCAAATATGAATTTCCCATGTGGGATGAATAAAGTGCTTTCTTCTTCTTCTTCTT
Organism: Aulostomus chinensis; assembly: GCF_037954235.1. Classification (NCBI taxonomy): domain Eukaryota; kingdom Metazoa; phylum Chordata; class Actinopteri; order Syngnathiformes; family Aulostomidae; genus Aulostomus; species Aulostomus chinensis. The sequence continues at coordinate 9,615,016 of NC_141325.1, forward strand.
CTTCTTCTTCTTCTTCTTAAATGTTGGTTTTACTGTTGTGACAGCCCTCAGAATGCCAGCTTGCGTCAGTCGACGTTTACCCATGTCGATACAATGCCTTCAAAAACTGTTAAAATTTACAGTTGTAAATGTTTGATATTCTATTGTCAACACTTGGTAATGCCATCATGTTGTAGGTCTTACCAAATATTGATTTAGTTCTGGAACAGTTTTCCGATCCTCTGTGTTTACTGATTTGAGCTCTTGTCTCTCAGTAGTTTGAATCTAAATAAATTGTCTTTTTTTTTTTCTTTCTTGTCGACTCATTATAAGTTCTGATTGCTCAGAATTTGTAAATTGTTTGAAAGTAGCCGCTGCAATTAATATCTAATTTGATTTGGAAACAGTACTCCCATGCTGTCGCTATTTAGCCGTTTAGGGGCCACTGCACGCTTGAATCAATGAGTCTCGGACCAGTGTTTGTTTCCACAATCTGACCTGCAAAAATTTTAAACTCATCTTTGTACCAATGATATACAAATTCATGGACAAGATAAGAAAGGGAGTTGTTTGCTTCAAGTTGAAGCGCCTCTGTGCTCACCATCACCGTTTGCTTCCACTCATCCTCCTGTCAGTCTTATTTACGAAACAAATCACATTTTTTACAGGTGCCACATTTTTTCTTACAGCTTTGTTCATCTACAAATTGCATAAAGTTCCTATGTGTCTTCAGTAGCTGCAGCGATCCCCAGCATTAGAAACGATAAGAGTGTCTCTGGTCACTGCGAACATTTACCCAAAAGGCTTCATTGATGATTTAAACCACATTTATTTAATATGCCTTCCATTTATGTTTGTTGTTCACTGACTAATCAAATCTACAGATAAGAGTCCGCAAAAATCCTTATACATGTGTCCATGCATGCAGTCGGCCTTTTCATTCTAAACCCTCCCCTCAGTGCAACAGCTGAACAAAGCTTTAGATGGGAAGTCAAATATATGCTCATCTTTGCTGCCGCTGGTGTCGAGCATTTGTTTTGGTGAACATCTGATTGGTGCATCACTATTAAAAATGCTGCAAGAAACTGTGGGATGACATCGTCTCCTCTCCTTTCAGAAAGGTGTCACCAGCTTCCTATCTAAAGCTGCTAACATGGAAAGCACTGCTGCTCCTTTCCTAAGGGTTTTGGAGAATTTGAACACTTCTTATCATGGCGGCCACGTAAACACTTCCATGTTACGCCACTCAGATCCCTCCGTGGTAAAACAGACTATTCCAACTCACCCCATCGAGGGTTTTTTTTTTTTTGTGTGTGTTCCTCTTTGCCCAGTGTGTGTGTGTATGTGTGTGTGTAGGGTGCACTTTTGTGTGTACATGTTTCGCGGCAAGCCTCCTATGTCACAATGTAGAAAAAAAGCCCACACTTGTCACAGTTATGTAATCTAATTTAACGTGTCAGCTCAGAATAAACGCTGCTGATAAAACTAGCTCACCGAATGTGAATCTTTAGTTTGGTACTAATCTAATCATCATCTAATCTTTAAGGTAGTACTCATCTAAACAGTCAGAGTATGTTTACACAGGTGTCTGGGCAGAGGCGTGTGTGCATACATGGATGTATGTGTAGTGTATTGCATGAAAACCTGCCCCAACATGTTATGTGCCTCTCTTGGTGGCATTTGACTGCACCCATAATGTTTTATTGATTAAACATGCTCATGTTTACTGCATTTAGGACAGCTGCTTTGCAGTAAATTCACCTTTTTTTTTCTTATCACAATATGTCATCATTTCCTCTTCACATCATCTGTCTGGTTCGTCTGCTGCTGGTCTCTGCCGGTCTCTGCCGGTCTCTCTTGTTCTGCATCAGTTTCTCTCATGTTCATGCTGCTCATATTTGATTCTCCATGATTTCTATTTTTTATCACTTAACACCTACTGCCTTTCTTATATTTGATACACTGTTAGACACACACGTACTAACAGCACATGCAGTGAAAGAAGGGTTACGCACAGTGTGTGTGTTTGTGTGTGTGCGTGTGTACACCGTGTGCACATGTACTGCATTCACACTATGATCAAATGGGCCATTAACGCTGGGATCGTGAAAGTTGTTCAGTGTTACGAGATCAATGTTTCTCATCTTAGGGGAAACAATGTTTCCTGCGTGTGCAAGATTAGAGAATACAGGATGTAGGGTGTGTATGCCTGTGTGTGTGTGTGTGTGTGTGTGTGTGTGTGTGTGTGTGTGTGTGTGTGTGTGTGTGTGTGTGTGTGTGTGTGTTTGCTCATTGTTGGGCCTCAGTTTTAAAGAGAAATGTATAGATGAGCTCTATAAGAAAAATATAAGTTTATAAGTTAGTGCTATGCAGTATTGATTGTGTGTGTGTCTGTGTGTCTGTGTGTGTGTGGGGTCAGATTCACTCTTGTTCCACATCTCCCCCTCCAGGTTGAAACATGGATAACCCTCTACTTAGCAATTCAATTCAGAATATTGAGGGGGATGTCAATCAAGCGACTCTGCTCAGCCACTCAGGCCCGATAAGAGGTCTGATAAATAACTGGGATGGCCCAGAGAGCTCACACCACTGCAACTCTTAAAAACCCATCCAAATGAAGAGGAGCATGTAAATTAAGAAAACATCATCATCGCCATCAATTTGATAACAAAAGAAAAGGGAAAACACTCTGCTAACTCGGAGAACACAGCACATTAGAGCGACGGCAACAGAAGTGTTTCCACGTTTGACATCTGGACACAATTGCTGCTCTATTTTGTGGCTGGTGATGTTATTGAATTTGGCATCTGTGAGTGTCGTTAGAAAATGAGCTAAAGAGTAAATGGTTTATTTGCAGCAATAATGGAATCATTCCATCACTTTGTGAAAAGAAACCAAAAACACTTAGATTTTTAGCTCATTTTCCAACAACTCTTGACAGTTGGCCAGGATCAATAATAACATAGGTTATAAAACTTGGCAAAAGTTATAATGAAAAAACAAACAAACAACAACATCTCCTGATGTGCTCATCACTTTTAAAGTGCATGGAAATGCTTTGCTTTTACAGATTATGACTTGGCAAACTGATACCTACAACAGCTGTATATCTGACAGTTTTTTGTGTTTCTTGTGTGTGTGTTTGTGTGTGAACATTGCAGCTGGCCACCTGGGATCCAGTTCATGGCTTGAACGGAACTCTGACGGACAGAAAATTGGAAAATAACATGAGAGGAGTGGTGCTACGAGTTGTCACTGTGTTGGTGAGTACGGCTGACCACTTTTATTTCCTCCGCCCTGTTTGTAATACTGTACAATTCCTCAAACAAAAAACACAAAATCGATTTTTAGACTGTTCAGTCTAAAGTGAGCCATCCTCCAACTTGGAAGTGAAGACTCCAGTGTTAAGTGAGGTCAGTGTTTCAGGAGGGAAACTAAAGATAAAGGACATCAACGTGCATGCATCTACCGTAAATTCTGGACTATAAGCCACGACTTTTTTTCGACGCTTCATGCCCTGCGGCTTATACTCCGGTGCATCTTATACGAGGATTTTACCTTCACCCTGGGGTGTGGCGGGCAGCGGGCAGTAATTCCCTATTGTTCCTGATGGCAGCTCCAAGTACCGTACTTAGGGAAATTCCTGGCCAAATGTTATGGTAATTTCTCTAAGTACCGTCCAGTCCATGCCGCGGTGCAGTGTAAAAAGAGCATCACACGATATTTGCAGTCATTTGTACTCACCCTCAAGATGGAGAGCAGAAGAAGGAATGCTTATGATGCAGCTTTCAAGTTAAAGGCAATCAATCTGGCGGTTAAAGATTAAAATAGAGCTGCAGCACATAAGTTTGGCATTAACGAATCGATGGTGAGACACTGGAGGCGGCAACATGACGAACTGACCCAATGCAAAAAGACGACAAAAGCTTTCAGAGGTCATAATAGCAGATGGCCCAAACTTGAAAACGCTCTGGAAGACTGGGTCAACACGCAGAGAACGGGCGGCTGAGGTGTTTCCACCGTGCAGATTAGACTGAAAGCCAAAGCACTCGCCACCGAAATGAAAACTGCGGATTTTCAGGTTGACACCCGTGGCTTATTTACCGGTGTGGCTTATACGTGTACAAAGTTGATTTTTTCCCTAAAATAAGCATCTGCGGCTTATATAACGGTGCGCTCTATCGTCCGGAATTTACGGTAATTAAAATGTGCCGCAGCTTACAGATCAGAGGGATTTTCTTCAGAGGAGTGACATGAATCTTGAGGGAAGTCTGCACTGTCTGAGCTCACTTCTAGTTATTCTATGATTTCCAGTTAGCCATACACACAAAAACCTCTGCCTCTTTCACTGTCCCCTTTTGGGAGATTGTCCTACTGTTCACCCCAATAATCAAAGAGGGGCTGTTATGAAAAGTGCTGGCGTGTTAGACTTCCTCTATTGTAAATCTGTCCTTTTATCTTGGTTTCTTCCATCGTTCATCTTGATCTGCAGACAGGACAGACTGAAAGCTTGTGTAAGGGAATGAACATTGAACACATTTATGGGGGGGGGCGGTCAGAAGGAAAAGACAAATACGATGTGACTAAGAACCGTTTCCCCATTAAGGCTTAAGCACACCAGGTCCATCAGTGACACGCGACGTGAGCACAGCATCGATCACTGCTGCAGTCGGTATCGTAACCAACTGAGGCAACTACACTCACCACTTCTGTTGCAGGATACAAAGCCATGAGATGCACCTGACTGTTTTTCTTCACTGGCTTTTTTTTTCTTTCCTCCACATCACATGAGGACGCCATCCTTCAGGTGTTTAGAATGATGGAATCTCCATGGAAACGTCCCAGTTTGCGTTGCAGACACGTCTCCAATGTATTCAGAACTCAGGGCCCTCGCTAGAGCCCATATTTGAACTCTGCTATCATTCTTATCTCAACTACACACCTGTTCCTTTTTATTGTGCACAATCGTGCCATTGAGATGACAAAATCAGTCCAAAGAATCCGACAGACTTGTTAAAGTACTCAAACACGCTACTGTAACGGTTCCTGGTACAATGCCGGCCTTCAGAACCACGTTTTTCCAAACAGCTGTCTAACAATGTGAAAATAACACCAGCTTCGCACACAGTCAACTTACTAATGGACCATGAAATCACAATTTCATTTATTTTATTTTTTTTTTCTTTCTGACATTTGACAGCCAGATGAAAAAAGCCATGGGATTCCTTATGATGGTGGTACTCTGGTTGTATCTGTCTCGCCTATAGCATCAGTTCAAATACATCCCGTGAGTGCTTCAAAGATTCACTGCAGTAAATTCCTCATATCCTGCCTTTGAAGTAGGAGCAGGGAAGACAGAGATATTGTTCAACATCTTTGTGGCGAACCACTTTTCTTTTTTTTTTCCATCTCAGTCAGATTCCACCATCCTCCAAAGGGAGAGAGAATATGGATCATGGTTGAATATTTCATATTTTCCCATCGTGCACAAATTTATGTTCTGTTTCTCTTTCCCCACTTTATGTCCAGCACCTCTGACCATGTGTGAGTGTGTGCGCGCGCGTGCGTGTGTGTGTGTTTGTGTGTGTGTGTGTGTGTGTGTGTGTGTGTGTGTGTGTGTGTGTGTGTTTGCTCTACATGACTGATACCTCATGAGGGCTTGAAGACTTAAAATAGATAGAAATAGTGTGAAATGTCCTGGGTGTTCTCTGGATGTACTGTTTTCTTTTTATGTGAGAATGGTTAGAGGGGCCCCATCCTGTGCGCGTGTGTGTGTGTGTGTGTGTGTGTGTGTGTGTGTGTGTGTGTGTGTGTATGTCCACGTGTATGTGTGCGCGCGTGCATGCACGTGATGTGAAGGTTTCCAAAGGGACCTTTGGAACAGATTGTTTTGTGTTGCCTTGGGCCATTTTGCTCAGATGAAAGTGTTTTCTGTGTGGAAAAGTTCAGTGGTCTCCAAGAGAACCAACCAAAGGTGTTCTTGCCCTTTGACATGAAGACGAAAGCAAACAGGAATATAGACAAGCACACGCACACACACACACACACACATACAAACTGTGAGAGGATGTGTTTATTCTATTTGATCAGCCAGACTAGGTATTGATTAGCTAATCAGAGATTAGATCATAGCAGTATTAGGGCCAATAACTTTATATCAGTGCTATTGATTAGCAGCGACTGTATCGATTATTAAATCGATTTGACTAAGGAAAGCTGAAAGTGTTGTAATTGTGTGTTTTTTTTTCTGCCACTCTGGTCACAAATGTGTCCATAATTGATATCTTGCAACAAGCAATTTAATTTGATGCTTTTAAACACTCATGGCTGCAGCAAAATGATGGTTTCTGGACACAAACTTGATTTTCTTTCCAGGTGACTCCAATTATACAAAATCAGACTGCCTGTAAATTACCACTCACTGACGCTCATGTCTGACAAATGAGTTGATTCATTTCAGCAGCGAAGATTTCATCTTTGGCCAATGATCATGCCTGCAAGCCTCTGTTCTATTCTGGTGAATACGATCACCGCCAATTTACCATTTGAATTTTTTTTGTTTAATCTACTGTCTTGTACTTCATTTATTTTCTCTATTTTTGTCTTGCTGGTTGGTAACTGTAATGAAGGGGTGAATATATGACTGATTGTTTACCAACATAACATGAAGAAAAATGACATTATTCTACTCTGGTTAATGAAAAACAGCAACACACGGCGTCAGCACGACTCATATTAAACTAGAAGGGCAAACCTCCACTTAGCTCAATGCAATAATGGTTTCAACTCTATTACGCAGATTTGTGCTTCACCAGCTGATATCTGCTGACAAATCCAGTGTTCACTACCCCTTGTCTCACTTTGTCTCATCCAATCACCCTAAACAAGCACTGGGACCATATGTCATCCTTCTAGTCAAGAAGAAATGGGATGAACTTTATTTAGAGGATGGAGATGGACAGGAAGCATGATGGGAATGAGAGATCAAAGCAATAACACAAAGACAAAGAGGAGATGGGAGAGAAAGATGGAGAGGGAAGTGATAGATTTCAAGGATGACAAGCGGGGAGAATCGTAGGCTCCATGGGTGTGACAGATGGATGGGTGGAGAGAGACAAGTTATCCCGGGCATATGTTTAGGGAAAGAGGAAGAGGTATGTAAAGATGCTAACTGATATGTATCACAACACACAAATATCGCTCACACACACGTGTATCACAGCTGGTGAGTGTTGGGGGGGAAGTACACGACTGCAAAACAACTACAGAGAGAGGAGAGAAAGATTAGTCTCACAAAGCAGCCATGCATTATTTTACTTCGTTCTTTTTTTTTTTGACAAGATTTTACTCTGGAAAAAAATCGACTGGCGTATTGATTGAGCCTGGCAGCTCAAAGCCAGACCGAGCACTGAAATTAAGCGTTTAGATGATTACATGACCCATTGAGTCATGAAAAAAAAAAAAAAAAAAGAGTCAAAACTTGAACAACTCTTAAAACCAGATGTTGAAGATTACATGTTGGTCCTGAGAGATGTAACAGTGTTACCCAACTTATTTTTTCAACTTAAAGTGTAGATTTACAGTTCAGTTCATGTGTTCATTAATTCAGGTGCAAGATCAGTTGGTGTTAATGTCAAAGTAAAGGCCGACTAAAATGACAGTGAAAAAAACATGTTTTCCTTTTAGATAATAGTGAGTTTATAGCTGGACTCAGAGACACGAGAGCAACACGACATGCTTTTATACATTCTGCTCTCCTCTCTTACCACGTGCATGGTAGCAATCAATTAAAAAGCTTTTGTGCTCCGGTTCCTTTACCCGCTGTATGCTACTTGGTAGTAATCAGATCAAATGTCAGATATGCTTTCAGCACTTTGAAACACCTCCACGTGCACTCACCTACGCTGCACATGCACAGCTTTTCTTCTTGCTTTATTTATATGCTGCTACTTGTTTTGACTTACATGGTTGGCTTTCGCATGCCTGTGTGTGTGTGTGTGTGTGTGTGTGTGTGCGCGCGCGCAGCTTCACACTGGGTGTGCTTTTGTGTGTACCTGTAACAACAGATCAATGCAAAATGTGTTAGGAATAGTGTTGTGTAAACATGATGGCAAAAGCAATATGGAAGGTAAAAGTTGACATCAAGTCTTCTTCGTGACACGTGTTCCCGTACACTTTCATGATGATGCATGCAAAGACGAAGGCTTAGATACGCTCGCGCAACTTAAAACAGGAAACTTAATGTATGAGCAAACCAGCCGAATCCTTGTATTCATGGGGATAACCGTTTATTTACAGTCATTTCTACATTTTCTACACCACTGCCAATTAAATTCTCGGGAAAAAAATATGTGCAGATAGTTTAAGTTGGAAATGAGCTTTCATGCAAATATTCCTCTTTTATTTGATAGTAGAGTTTGCAGCCTACTAATATAGGGAGAATGTTATTGGAAACATGTTTGACTTGTTTATGAAAAAACCTGCATAATGATGGAATCAACTTCACAATAAGGTGTGTGTATGTGGTTGTGTGCGTGTGTTAGTGGGTGTTCCTGCCTTGATTGATGGATGCTTGAAGTGAAAGAGGGAACTTGGCATGCATGTCCACTCACGGCCTAATAGCTTATTGAACGGCAGCAGCTAGCAAGGATTAGAAACCACCAAGTTCATGCGTAGCATAATGTGTGTGTGTGTGTGTGTTATATTGAGTAGATACTGGCTGCATATTAAGCACACACACACATTCACATACATACACACACACACAAATCTGCAAGACATATCAGCTTAAAAATTTCACTCGTCAATAGAGATTTGTTAAAGAAGAGAGGGAAAAAGAGAGAGAAGGTTGCGCAAGTATGAAATTTTTACATGGAAGTATCAATTCTGTAGGTTTTCTGCTCCCCTCGCTAAAAATACCCTGTTTTTCCCTTAAGCCTTGTTCACTTAATTGCATAAAATGTCAGTATTGCTGGATGTCTTTAACCCGAACTGGTAGCTGCCCTTTAGATGCTATGGAGATATCGATGAAGAAGAGGTTCACTTGTCCTATAAACACATTCAGAAGGGAACTGGGGGGAAAAAAACCCAACATATCTGGTAAATATTTCAGTCACTCACACTTCCAACTTTTTTCCACTCACTTGGAAATGTCAAATAGGATACGTAGTATTTCAAAGACATCACGGAACATGGTTCTTTCTGTGAATAAATGAATAAAGAGAGTTGAGCGAGGAATGTTTAAACCCCGGAAAGTTAGTAATTAAATGAACAGAATACAACACTCATGAATGATCATGCAGTCAGCAGCAGAAGCAGAAATGACCATATATGGTATGGTGATGCGTGTCCTCCTCACAGCAACATCTGAGGGTGACCTGCTGACAAGGGAGGGGTCACGTGCTTTGACACTGATATTCCAAAAAACAATTATTCATGCCACAAGCTGAAAGATAACGAGTCCGACTAAATGCTCCAAAACATCCAACAGAATAGATGAAGCTGCACATAACTGTACAATACAGTCTAGGAAAAATGTGTTCATGCACACATGCATAATGAAGATGCATTTACACTTTGTATGATCCTGATTGAGGCTGCCCGATGGTGCAGTGGTCAGCACTGTGGCCTCACAGCAAGAAGGTTCCGGGTTCGAGTCCCGGCGCGGGATCTTTCTGTGTGGAGTTTCCATGTTCTCCCTATGCCTGCGTGGGTTTTCCCCGGGTACTCCGGCTTCCTCCCACAGTCCAAAGACATGCTATTTGGGGACTAGGCTGATTGGATTCTCTAAATTGACCGTAGGTATGATTGTGAGTGTGAATGGTTGTTCGTCTCTCTATGTTGGCCGACCTGTCCAGGGTGAACCCTGCCTCTCGCCCATAGATGCTGGGATAGGCTCCAGCCCCCCCGTGACCCTTACTAGTAAGGAATAAGCGGAAGACGACGATGGATGGATGATCCTGATTGAAGACACTGTACGATTTAAAAAATAGATAATCAGTGTTTACAGAGTTAAATTAAAATACAAGAGGGCTGTATTTATATGGGACCAATCAGGCTTAACCCAGCAGTTTTTGAAGAGGGTGTTCACATTGCTAACGGAAGGAAGTCAGGAATGAGTGAAACTACAGTGGATCTGGAAATCTGCCCCTATCACCAGAGAACAAACACAACCAAGTTAATGGTACTGATTAGTGACAACTTCATACCCTATGCTGCATTTGTGTCCATAAATCCTAAAGTTTTCTCCTTCCAGTCAACACACAGCCAGCCTGCAGGGACACTTCAAAAGATAGACCACCTTTTTCAAAGAGGAAATTCTGTTCTTATTGTTTTTTTAAAAGTGTGGGGCTGAAGGAAAATAGGCCTCCTTGTGTACCCCCTGTAACTGGCAATTGCAGGATTGCGAAGACTTTAATGATAGAGGAGAAACACAAAAGATGTCAGTGGCTTCCTGTTTATAACAGTAAATCTAAATTGAGGAAAAAATAAGTTCAAAATGAGGCCCAGTGTCTCTTGAACCAGCTTATGTTGTACATGATGTGATATTTGAGCACCTCTCTGGGGGGTTAGGGTCTAACAATGTAATTCTATCAAGGTTTTTCACTTCACCATCATACCCAGCCACCGTCGTCTCAGACTAAACCATAACCGTAGCTTGTTCTTCAAATGTAGTGTCCATGTCGCAGACTCTCATGAGATGAAAGACTCAACTTTGGAACTGTGATAGCTGCTGAAGTGTAAAAATGTCGTCTTGTTGTCCATAGATTCTTATTACAGAGATGCTTTGCTTTCTTTACACCACATACAGAAGCACATAGCCTCTATTTCAGGTGTATGGATTGAAAGCCCTCAAATAAGTATTATTAGTAGAGAACATGGCCATGCCTGTCATCACTGCATTCACGGTAACAATTTAACAGATAGAAAATCTGGTCATTTTCATACACATGGGTTTTGTTTGTTTTTTTGGTAAATAAATATGCATAAATCGAGGAGAAAGAACTGCCTATACTGATACTGAAGGTAGAAAAACTGATTTGTAGTTGCTGATCAAAGCGGTACATGTTTGAAAAAAAAAGCAACAGCAACAAAACTACTACTACAGTAACTCGCACGTTATCGCTTTGAACTAGCTAGCATCCAATTGCCAGAACGGATGGAATTTTGAGTTGATGTAACTTTAGAAGACAAGTCAAGGTCATTTTACATTGATTCAAAACTTTTTTTTTCAAAAATTACTGAACATATTCTCTCAAGTTCCATCAACATGAAAATCGAAGGCGATCGGTGTAAGAAAACCAGGGTGACCCTTAGTAGGAAGCAGATGTTGCCTCAAGGGTTAAGGATTCTTCTGATCATTGATTGTTTTAGTAGAAATACTTTTTTTTTTTAATCTTAAGTAATTGAAGAGTTGGGTAACAGTTTAGTTTCCCGTTCTCATGGATACAAAACATTATTTCAGTAAACTCCATTTTCCTGCACTACCGCTGCACTTCTTCCTCTGCTCCTCCTAAGAACAAGCGGTTTATCATTCGACAGACATTTGGTGTTCTTGAAGGATAAAATGGTGGATGAGGCTTCCTGATCTACTAAGAGAGGGATCTACTACTGGTGTTCCCCAAGTCAATAGGATCTACTCTCATTTCTGTCGAGACTCCACACATTAGCCTACCTTTGCATGTAGTATTTCTCCTGTTTTCAAATGATTTGCTTATAAGGTGTTTAAACAATGGACCAACTTCTACTTTATTTTCCCACAAGTGTGAATGACAGTCTGTTGAAAATTATTTTGTATTTGCGGGCGTTCAACTTTTAGACGGAGCGTGTGTGTTATATCAGGGCCACTTGAGTAATTGAGGGATTTAATGCTTGAATGGCTGGTGTATCGATCGGCTGCTTGACTGACTTACTGACACCGTGATTGATCTCTGCTTTCTAGGAGGACCCATTTGTAATGATGTCTGAGAATGTTCTGGGGAAACCAAAGAAGTACCAGGGCTTTTCTATCGACGTTCTGGATGCCCTGTCCAACTACTTGGGCTTTAAGTACGAGATCTACGTCGCTGTGAAATATGGCAGCTTGCAGCCTGATGGTCAGTGGAATGGACTGATGGGTGAATTAGTCTCTAAGGTAAGGAGGAGCTCGTTCGCATACATGCAGAGTCACTGATGAGCACACGCATGAGTGTATTGTTTCTTCTTTCTTGTGTCTGTCACGCTAATAGTCAAAATTTACAGGCATATTTGATGGATTCTTTCTGGTCTTACAGTGGCGATGTGAAATTAGCATGACGAAACACACCAATATACTCATATATTGGCAACAGGCAAAGACATACACCCACTTGAAAGGTCATGTTAAACCAGGTTAAAGAGGGAAAAACCACCAAAAGGCAGAGAAAAATGTATAGACACCTGCTTTTTAGTCATGCTCTGGTTATAGAGCACTTCTTGCCGGGTCAAAAATGATGGGGGCACTGATAGTCTACTGTCATGATCAGAGATGATGCTTTTACTGCATGGCTCAGAAAAAAACATTTATTAAAAAATCCCTTCCCAGCTTTCTCTGCCAGGCTGTGATACCTTATAGATTTCAAGCGATTTCTCTCTCGTATGAATATTCTTTTTTTCTTCATCGTTATTTTATAGCAGAAAATGTAAGCCAGCGTTTGTTCAGATCGGCTTCAGTTACCTAATGAATGCCACAAATATTCTCTTAAGCGTTTGTACGCATAATTTAAGATCAAAACTGTGAAAACACATATTTCATGCATCAGGACCCAAGTGATTGGATGAATGAGGTTTTAAATTGTAGATAACGTACACAAAATTATGTTTGTTTCCTACTTATGCAAACATGCTTGTGCCAATGCACAAAGGGTAAGTGTGCGTACAAACCGTCACACGCAATTGGCTTCACTTATGCTAAGTATGACTTTAGGCTCCCTCAGGCTGAGTTTGAACACAGCGCTCAGTCCCATCCGAATATTCCGACTACAAATCATGTCACTTCAAAAGCAAATATTTAAATCAGGCTACCGCTGGGAAGACTTCAAATCTGTAGCCAGAAATGGACCTCAATGTCAATAAATATGATCTTACTTATACAAATACAGCGGCTTTCTACTGCAACTGTTTGACGTGCTTCAAAATATCAAAATGGATGATAGTTAACAGAGAGATGGAGACCTGTGCATGGAGGAGGATAAATTGGCAGAGTTGGATTCTAACTCTAACATTTAGAAAGTGCAACAGCTCACAGGTAACTTCATCTGGCACAACTTCATAGTCCAGAACATTTATGTGGTGATCTCATTCTACCGCTGTGTTAGAATTTTGGTGTTGCCAGGTTCTACTGCCCTAGAACCAGATGCCAAAGCCGTTCAGTACTCAAGTTGCCTCCAGCACACATGCATGTAGCCTTCTCAGTATCCATAAGAAGCATTGAATATGTGATACTTTGTCAAAAACTGAGTATATTTGATTATATGATCCATTTATTCATCATTAGCTGTTGATGACAAAGATTAGAAAGAAATGGAGAAAAAGAAAATGACAGACAAGAATAGCTATCCATCAGCTGTGGTCTATTTGTGATACTGCTTCAGATATTTTCTCCAGGTATTTACTGCCATACACATCCTCTTACCTTCGCAGAAAGACACATTTTATGTGTTACAGAAACTAAAGTTAAGCTTGACGTTTTACCCTCTTATCAGACCAACATTTCATCTTTTCTCTGGCTTAACCTCCTTGGCCTGTCGACATGCTCAACAGCTAAGCTGAGTCCTGAAATTGCACATGAAATCAAAGAGAATTGTATAGGAAGGCTGGAATGCTTACCCTTTATCTTTAAATAGTTTCAAAGGTTCCTGCACTGAACAGCAAAATACAAGTTTAGCTGGGATTGGACCCAGTAAATGACATAATCCAGTCATAAAGTCATAAAGATTACAACAAACAATAAAAAAATTTCAATTGAATTCCATTTTTAACCATGATTAACACAAAATAGCACAAAATATCAAAACTGTTGTGAAAATTCCTAAAGTTCTTTGCCATCCTGACTCACCATCTGATTTTACCATTGACATTTTGGAAGAAGCTACAAGTCAGAAACAGTCAAACAGAAAATCAGAAAACCTGCCAGATGTTTCCAGAGCACAGTGTAATTCTGCTGAAAAAGGACTTCTCAAACATCTGAGCACAAAAAAGTGGCAGGCGACCTACACCGGAAACTTTTTTTGATCGAGTTGAACAAATATTCTGATTGCTTAATACTAACCTTGCAACGTAGATCATCGATCTGTAGGTCTGCTGGAAGCTCTCTCCCTGGATCCCTGTGCCACCGTGACGTTGGACAGAGCTTCCGGTGCAGGCTGCTGTTCTCTTTTCACCTTGGTCTTTGTCAAAACTAGTCTTGTGTGGGTCAGCAAAAAGCATCTTCAAAAACAGCAGCCTAAAGTTCTCAAACGTTGACACTTTCTGCTCTTTTAGATACGCACAAACAGCATCAGGCATATACTTTTTTTAAGCTGTATAAGATCTTCTGAGATTTGCAGTGTCTATTTATGGTGTCAACATGAGCCTTGACCTCATGATTTTCTCTTGGCTGAGTCTCAGGCCTGGATTTCTTTCTTCTTCTTTTTTTTCAAGGCCACTAGGTTCTCCTTCTCTTGACCTTGTATGCCTCTGAATATTTGTTCACATTTGCACCCCACCTCCATGCAACAGCTCATAAAATGATGGGAGAAGTGCTTTGAGCACAATGCATATTTATGTGTAGCCTACACAGAGAAGTAAAGGCCATAAATAAATTGAACATGCAAAGAATTTTGTTTTCCCCATCAGTCAGCAGCAAGGTCTATCTCTCTCTCAAAAAAAGAAACCCAATTACACCACATGAATATTACCCAGTGTGCTCTGTGGAATTTTCCATGTTGATGACCCTAACAGTCAGCATGGCAACATGGGACGCACACACACTCACACACACACTCACACGTGCACGTGCTTGCATATCTTTGTGTTGTCTAAACCAACAGGCAGGCTTCAGGGTTCCTCCAAATATTCTTCTTCTGCAGTGTAAGTTACAATTTCTGCACATTTAAGCATTTTATTTCCTCTCTAGATTATTAAATTCAATTAGCATATTTTTTTGCCTACACTGTGTGAGCACACGTGTGTCAGTGTGTGTGGTGGCAGGCGAGCCAGGCGATAACTGGAGAGGTAACATGAATTTTTAAAGCAGGGGACCGATATGAAACCAGAGTTTCTGATGAATCCAGAGAGTGATGTTATTTACATGACACGCGCCATAGTCAGGCACATTTGAGAGGGGCTCATAATGTTGTAAAAAGTTTTTTTCTATTTTGTCAAAAAAAGCAGATGTGTGGAGTTCTGCTTGGGAGTGGAGAGGTGTCCCTCCAGTGCTCTTCAGTTTTGGGATCCAAGTCAAAAACTAATCAAAAAATAATCTAAGGCACTCAAGAGGGTGATTGGTTTAAAAAGCCTTTAATAGATCATGGCTGCTCAGTTCGAATCATGCCCACGTGTTTCTGCTTGTGCAGGGTCTTCATCAGGGCAAGCAAAACTCCATCTATAAAAGGTTTTTTAAACCAATCCCCCTCTCGAGTGCCTTAGATTTTTTGATTTGTTCTCAGCAGTTTTTTATTTGTTCATCGGAACTGTCAAGCATCAGTGGAAGCTGCCATTTTGACAGATGTCACGACGCAGGTGTATGTTAAGATGGAACGCATGCGCAGAAAGTTTGCGGTCAGGAATCCATCAGCTCGTACATTAACATGGTGCAATACTTATTTTCATCGGTTTATGAAAAAATTTAGTCCATCCCTTTGCAACCCATTGACGCAGTTCGGCCATTTTTATTTTGAAAAGATGATTTTTATTCACTTGGGCTTTTTCAATCAATACAATGAGAATATTATTCATGTAAACCCATTGTGTGTGTGCCTGTGTGCATAGTGGCTGTAGCACGCACACACACAGACGCACACACATGTGGTAGTCAATCAGAACATCTTCTAAAACCAAACGGTGACAATTGAACGTGGAGTCCATTAGTGTGAAAAGAGCTCAGATATTTAGAATCACTTCTGGGGGAGATGTCATGCCATCCATCTTTCTCCGCAGCCTATATTCTAAACACACAAGCACATGCAAACTACAGCGTCTTATATCCCGTATGGTTCAAGCAGATGTCTACAGCTGCTAGCAGAGCACCAGGGCCTGGGAACATTTTAATTAGCCATCATTGTTTCTGAGTTTAAGCTAAGCTCAGCCTATTTTTCTTGGCAGCCGTACTCCCTGTCAGCTTTATTTCAAGCTAAAGTCTTTCCGCTTAAATGATTAAAGCAGCCATTTGTTGTCTCTTAAATTCAAAGAGTTCAGAGTGATGAGACTGGCGTTTCATGCTTATGGAAGCAAACTGACACAAAAGGAGATCATTGTTAACAAGACTTTGGAGTGTTTTTTTTTCTGGTTTTATCGTTTTTGGGGGGGGGGGGGTTATCCATTGAAATGCCATAGATTTCATATGCATTTTATTCTAACGTCATTCTTCTAAAGGTGCGAGCTCAAGTGTGCAGATAAGACCTCATATAGAACATACATGAAGCGTGGATGCATATCTCACATGTATTGATGCAGTGAATTACCTTGTTTTTTTAAAGTTGATATATCATAGTTTATCCTTTAGCCACTCACAGGATATAACATAGTCTAAAGATTTTCATCCTTTGCAAGAAAACACAACAGTGGCTGAATAATCTTTACCCAGTCCACTCGTCGGTTAGCAGGATAACTCAAAACACTTGGTACGCTAGGATGATGGAAAAAAATCAATTTGATTTTGGAAATGATCCGAATCCGTATCCAGCTCAATTGATGTCTTATCACCTTGGCGGGGGTGTGCGCTGTCAGAGAGCGTTCCAGTAGCGGAAATCTAGATAAAAGCCTATTTCCTTATTTTGCCAAGTAATTTGGGGTCTGCTGTGTTATTTTATCTAGGCTTTTCAAAATCAGCAAGGTTAGGTAAAGCTTTTAACAGCCAGAATTTGCCTAAAACCGAGGTTATCATTTATACAATCCAGTCTCAGCTGAGAGGTTGAGAAGAAAGATGATTTGGACCTTCATGAGAAACAAAGATCAAAGCCACTTGCTCATCTCACAGTACAAATACTGCATTCTTCCTCCTACAATTTCACAGTGGGGATATTTGCAAGGCCACAAAACTACAGATTCCTTTTTGCACACTTGTACAACTTGGGTAACAGGTACGTCGGAGGGAGATCAACCACAGAAAAGGATATTAAAAAAAGAAGAGAAATAAGCTGCACACAGTGTTGATACTTACACCTCCTCTCTTTATCCTCTTGCAGCGAGCTGATGTGGGACTTTCTGCCCTGACCATCACGCCTGAGCGGGAGAGCGTAGTGGACTTCACCACACGCTATATGGATTATTCTGTGGGTGTTCTGCTGCGCAAGGCTGAACGCACCGTGGACATGTTCGCCTGCCTGGCACCCTTTGACCTGTCGCTGTGGGCATGCATCGCAGGCACCGTGCTTCTGGTTGGCATCCTGGTGTACTTGCTCAACTGGCTCAACCCACCCCGGCTACCCATGGGATCAGTGTCTTCCACAACACTGTATAATTCCATGTGGTTTGTCTACGGCTCCTTTGTACAACAAGGTAAGTGAAAGAGGTCTGGCATCTATGTGATATGTATGTGAAATATGATTTTGTGATGTGATGGCGTTCATATTCAAGGCACGTTTCGGGCAAAATAGGTATTTTTAGTTGTATTTTCAACAGTTATGTTCTCTAAAAGGAAAAAAACAAACAGATGAAACATGCATGTTCCTTCTGTTTAGTCTTTTGATGAAGCTTCTTAACGCCACGATTCCAAAATTGTTTTTTCATTTTCATCATTTATGAATTGTACCCAGTTTGCAAACAGCTTATAATAAGACAGCTTGAGTTGAATGATATTTGCCCGTCGGGATTTGGACTTTTACAACACCGTACTGTATTTTCAGGGTCCATCATGAAGGAAAAAGATAGGAGCGTTAATAGGTCAGCAGGGAAGCATGGACGAAAAGAAAAATGTGATTGCTGTAGTAACATAATGTCAAAGATGTAATAATAGCTGTCCTCTGGGTGTCATAATTGTGGATTGACCTTTCATATTTGAGCACAATAGTCAAATTAGAACAAAAGGGAGGAGACATTTAGTTCCACTTGGATTTAGTGGAGAATAAAGACCTGATCCTGGTTATCTGTCTTAAGATTTTCCACAATCCATCAGGAAGTGCTCAGGTGTGGATTTCTTCTAACTGCTACCTAGGGAGGAATTTAGTAAATTCTTCCAGAGGACGAATAGACCGTGACCTTGAGAGAAAAGGGCAATGGAAAAAAATAATTATCCGATGAGTGCGTATTACCCCAGGGTTGCCAACTTTGGGTATTCAGCCGGTATAAGATTATGATCCTAAGGGCTCAATCATGCGTACGTGCATGTGCACAAATTCAGCAACCGCCTCAAAGGAATGCAGCCTCGTGCATTTGACAGCAACTGGAGCTCAAGTCTACAGGTCTGACTGCGCTACACAACTGGGACTTGATGCACACAAATATTCGTATTTTCACAAACACACATACACTCAGTAAAGGTCATTTTCATAATGAAAATGTGTTTTTTTTATCTTCACAAGTTAAAAGGGCAGGGTTTACAAGGAAAAGGAGAATAATTGATTCTGGAGAGGACCGTGGTCTGCCACACTTGATTCGGCCTTCTCCTGCACTTGTGAGAGAGGTGCCATCAGTGACCCGACACCTTGGCATGGGGTGAGGGGATGGGTTCGGTTTTTTTCTTGTCTCTTCTGTGGAGGTGTCACACATTGATGACTCCCACTGTGTTAGTGTGCCGTCAGATACACATGAGCCATCTTTATGTCTTGAAGCTGAGATCGTAAAGTGCAGATAGAATATGAAGAAGGTGGAATCTGTCCTGGTTCGTCTTAGGCTGGATGCCGGCCTAACTCTGTAAGATATTCTGCAGTTACATACAGAATCTGTGGAAAAGGGAGGACATGAGGGGGAAAGGGAAGCTTCTGAATTCCATTTTTCATTTTAGCGGATTGATCAATCACATTTGAGCAGGTCCCCGGTGCTTCCATGTAAAAGAGATTTGATTCTGAGATTGGATGCCGACGAAACCAAAGAAGAAACTAGTTTACCAGCTTTTGTTTTTTTTTAACACCAAGTAATGTGACGTAAAATATTTTGAAGATCTGAAGTCATTTTTGGGACCGCATGACTTCGACCTCTATTTTTCATTTTATTTTGTCATTTAGACGCAAAAAACGTATTTGTTGTTGAGGCAAAGGAACCATAATTTGAGCATCATTCTTCAGGAGACATAGACAGAAATTGTAAATTCTGTAGTCTGCGTTTGCAAACTTTATCTCTGTTTGCATTTTCAGATACATTGAGTTTGACTGCCTGCACCAGTCAGCCAGCACACCTAACCCTGCATGCGTGTGAACAGATACCCAGAATATGCTTCAGTTTCTTTGAGAGTTGTAATCCCTCCTTTTGGTATGCTGTTTGACTTTGACTCCCTGCAATTTTGTGTAGCCGTTCATCAGTCAGCACATGTCTAGTCAAGGCTGATTCCTCCTGGACGCATTCATCAAATTCAACATCTGAAGGTCCAGTCATTTTTCCCTCGTTACGCTGTTTTCCCTTTAGCCCTGACTGGCTTACTTTGTTGTTGTGGCCATTTGTGGTTGTTTGGTTATTGTTTTGTTTTCCTCAATACATATTGTAGCACAATTTTCATTTTAATGTTTCAGAAATGAGTCTACACCACTCAAAAGAAAAATAAATAGTCTTTGTGTGGTTGTATCAAACAAACCCAACGGTGTAGACGCTGTCGGTACACAACGGTAAGCATAACCAGTTGTGTCTAGACAGAGGAATGTGTTCTGGGAAGTAGATGAGATGAAAGGGTTGCTTTTAACATGGTACCAAAAAGCAAAACTGAGACTCAGAATGTTCTTTCCTTTATGAGACTCTCCTTGTTCAGCTAATGTACAAGAATCTACACCTTATTTGAGCTGGTGTATACATTTAACAGCAAAATAAATGCAGGCTTTCCTTGCAGTATTTCTATAAAATCCTTTAAATACATCAGTAGGAGGAGCACAGCTTGTTATGCTGAGAACTTGTGAGGAAACAATTTTAGTGAATTACAGTCCATTTCTAAGTACCATGGCTTATTGTAGCAGATGGAATTGCACCTTAAAACGGGTCCTAACGTGTCGATACGTGTCCCTGAATCTGAAAGCACTTCAGCACTGAGAGCTGGAAATGCTGTCATTCCTATTTTAGAACTGTTCAGAGTATATCCTTTAGTATCCATTCATCTACTGAGTACGGTATGAAAGTCTCAGACTGAACGTTTATATTGACATTTGTGTGCATGCGGGTGGTATGCACTAAAATAAATAACTGCTATTTTCCAATGAGCACAGTGTGTGCTTCCTATCAAGCTGAGAGTCTCACAATAGTTTTTTTTTTTTTTTATCTTTTTACATTGCCTGTAAAATATTTGAGACCCTGAATAAGCAACTGATGAGGATTCCATCTAGTAAATAATCCTCCATCTTGTGCTGCAGCCAATGGTGGTAATGATGATGATGATACATGCTAATTGCTGTTTGATTTTTGCAATCATTCCTCTTTTGAGCAGTAATTAACATTTTAGTCATGGCATCATTAGAGAGAAAACACAGACGGAGAAAGGCTCTAATTCTTAAAGAGTAGGTCCTCTTTTGTGTGTGTGTGTGTGTGTGTGTGTGTGTGTGTGTGTGTGTGTGTGTGAGTGTGAGTGTGAGTGTGTGAGAGACTGGTTTCTGCTGGGTGTCTTTGTGTTGCATCAGGAGCTTCCTGTTCGTGTGAGAAGAGCCATGCATTGGTTGCATGTGATTCATTTCTAATTTAGGTACTCAGAGATATATATCTGAACTGAAAATGAACAGAATTAATTGCCAACAGCTTTGAAAATCACCTGTGACTTGGCTTCCCATTATTGACTGCAATGGTTTTATAAAGTGGTGATGTTTGCTGAAAATCACAATTGACTAATTGTAACAATAAATTAAAAGAATACTTCACCCAAAAACTGTATTTTACCTTTCAGTTACTCACAAATTGGTTTCTTGAGCTCACAAAGACATTTTCACACCTGGATTACTTCTTTGTGACTCCAGAATTCTTTATTTAGCATACATTTAGGTTAAAGCTATTGGTGACCAGTACTAATAAAAGCTGAAAATGATCAAAAACCTCCATCAAAACTCTCCAGTACGTGATCCGGTGTCATCTCTGTAAAGGCCCTCTGCTTTTCTCTACTGGGAAGTGGAAGGTAGCTTCCAGTAACTGAAAGCAGCCTTACGAATCTTCTCACACACAAGTCAGCGTTCTATCACCGTGATGTTTGAACTGTTTGTTTAATGCTGCATAATTTCTCACTAACTGACAATTTGTGAATAACTCGGAAAAACTAAAAGGAGTTTGTCATAGGCGCCCGCCCCACCCCCAGCCCCATCCCCACACATACTCTCATACAAAATGCCAAATTATTCATGCAGTAGTTCTTTCACTCTCTCAGCATCTTTATAATGTCCAAGACCTTTGTGCTTCTCCCTGAAATATTACCCTTAGGGAATATTGATTCATATGCAGCGAAACACACATGGGGGGGGGGGGGGGGTAGTCAAACATGATGCCAGACTCTTGCTTTTGGCTGTGTCACTCTAAGAAAGAGGGAGGGGGGAAAAGGGAGCTGCACCGTGATCACAGTGATTTCTTTCCATCTGATGCTTTTTGTTATCTTTTTCAAGTATTTCCTTTTCTTCTTCTTTATGATTGCATTTCCTTTCTGCTCCCCTTTCTTAAATTTATCAATCAATCAACCTCCCCATTCTGTCCTTTTGTCCCTTCTGTGTACCTTAGTTTTCCGCTCCATGTCCCTCTGTCTTCACAACCCACCCCTCCCTCCTATCTTTCTCCTTGTTGTCCTTGTAGTCATCCTTCCTGTCTCTTCACACCTTGCCTTTCTTGCGCTCCAATTGGCTGTCTGTTCACAACTTCATCACAGTTTCCTTGTTGTGCACGTGCGTGTGTGCGTGTGTGTGTGTGTGATTGAACAAGAGAGTCAGATCACTCTCATCCACAACAGCTGCAAATCATAGAATCTTGAGTAGGCACTAATAAACTTGGCAGGAATGACTTAGTTTGGGCAAGGGGGGGGGGGGGGGCAACATGGTAAACAGGGGGTTGAATCCCCTGAACAAACCAGCAGTAGACATGATTTAATAGAAATATATAAAGTGAATATTTACATATGAGAGGTAAGGAAGACAGCTCATACGGCTTCACATGCATGAACAAACACATACATAACCAACATTAGCATTAACTCATGGCAGTCACACGCGGTAAAAAAATGGCAAGAAAAATAAAGGAACGCATGCATTAGTTGTTACAGAAATACTTTTTCATTCAATTTTTTTTTTTTTTTTTAGTACTGGACAGGTGCTCTTCACGCAAAATTTTAAATATACTCTTTGTATTTTACTGCAACCACAAACACACTCTCAGAAAGTAATTGGGTTGTGGTCTGATCCACCTTTGCTGGAAGCGTGTAGCTCCATATTGATGACAACATGAATATGACTTCTGTAAGCCTGAGCCCCTGAGTGGAGGGATGCAGGGGAAAAGGTGTTCGCAAGATCATGAAGGAGCGGCTAAATAAGACCAGGAGAGTGTCTGAATGTTGTGCACGTTTACGTGTAAACTGCAGGGAAGGGGATTTCATTCAAAGATGACCTGAAATGATTTCCTACAGCGATGAATTTCAGCCTCGGTTGGGTCACTCTTTGGCCCTGGCTGAGGTGGGAAGGTCATTCCAATATTTTTCATCAGGCCGAGGAAGGAGGATAGACAAGGAGGCCGGGATGAGTGATGACCGGGTCGCGTTATTCGGAGAGCCAAGCAGTTACAAACCAGTCTGGCTGCAGTTTGTCAAATAATCACAACATTTTCGAGAGTCGTTCCTGTATCACAAAAAAAAAAAAAATCAGAATTTGTGTTAAAATCAATATATTAAAAATTCCCTCAGAGCTGCACTGAGACCAAGCTGGCAGATTACATCAGCAGAGCACTGATTTGCTAGCATGTAGGGGGGGGGGGGGGGGGGGGGGTTGTACTCATTCACAGTCTTGTGCATGAGCCACTAGGGGCAGAAGGACAGTAACGTGAACATGCTAGAATTCCAAAATGTAGAAAACAAGGAAGCCCACAGCGGTTTGGATTAGCTGTGAGGAATGTGGTAGGAAGTCTCAGTGCCTCTGACAGAAAGTGCTGATATGGAAGTCAGTCAATGTCAGATATAATTGTAAAACAACAAATGTGCGTAAATAGATGGTTATTAATCTAAACAAATATCACTACCCAGCTTACAGCGTGCAAAATGGATCAAACTTTTAAAGAATAAACTCCAGAGGCGCATTTAGTTGCTGTGTTTTGGTCGTTTGGAGTGTGTATTCAAATTTGAGTACAATAAAGAAGCAATTTGAGGAACCATTTCATGAAAGGCAAGCCTCAAAGTACTAAAAGACACAGAAGAATAAAAGGCTGAAGGATAAAACAGCAGGAAGTCAAGGAATTGCAGTAAAAGAATTTGGTGCAAAGCTGCAATCTCCGGGAGAGGAAGGGGAGCTGAGGTGGCCGCGGCTATCACAAGGAATGTTGAGCTCTGCTGTAGAGAAAATTTGCAAAACGAGTGACGAAAGCTTGCAGACAAAGCTGCTCCCCGAGCAGGGGGAAACTTCTGTAGGTTGGACTGCTTAACGACAACAACAAATAAATAAACAAGAAGAGACAGAGTGTGAGAGCCGTCATGTTACCCCGTTCTTCCATCCTATCAGGAAACATTCCTGTATCTGTCTCCCCATCTCTTCTTCTCCTCCTCCTCCTCCTCGCACCGTCCTGACTTCGATGTATTGCCGGGAGTGTTTGAGCTAAAGTAGAACAGTCAAAAACAAAACTCTCGTGTCATATTGAATGATTTTCTCCCACAAATCTTCCTCAGTCATTATCTTTGTCTTGCTTTCTGCTCTTCTCCGCTAATTACTGTCCTAACTAGTGGGAGAGGAGAAGTGAGGAAACAGGGTGTGTGTGTGTGTGTGTGTGTGTGTGTGTGTGTGTGTGTGTGTGTGTGTGTGTGTGTGTGTGTGTGTGTGTTAGCGAGCACCGCTGTTTCTCAATTGGAGCAAACTTTTTGAAGAATACAATACACAGCTATGCAAACTGTGAATTATTTGTTTGCGCCATATGAGAAAATGCCCAAATAGACAAACTCACAGATCCAGAATCAGGTCCAAAGGCTAGAATAAGCACTTTCATCTTTGCATCTGCTGCTCCAAACATCATCTTCTTTCCTTTTTTTTTTCCTCCCACACATTCAGAGGCTCTTTTTTCACCCACCCCTGCTGTGTATCTGTCTGTATGGGGGAGGGGGGAGAGGGCTCATTTCAGTTTTGTCAGAGGTTCCCATCCCTCCCTATTTTTGTATTTTATCCCACCATCATCTCTGTTCTCTCTGATTCTTACTGCTGAGCGTCCTCAGTATGAACAGCATTTGCATTCAGGACTCCCCCGTCCCTCTCACTTCCTCTCTGTGTCCCTCCCTCCATCATTATCTCAGTTTCTGCTGTGCCATACTGCTGGGAAGCCAACATTATCATCATTTTCCCGGTATCTCCTTCTCTCCCCCCCCTCCGTGTCTTTCTCTGTTCGTGGCTTCATCTAATCCATTATGCCACTCTAACGACTCCATTGTGCTACTGTGAAGAGGACCCAACTTTAGGACGCCGGTGCTTCCCAGCTGTGCTCCCTTCTATCTCTCCATCTATCCTCCCTCGTTTCTTCTCTGTCCCTCTCGTTGTCTCTGACTGCAGAGATGTGCCACAGAGAAAAGGGACTGTCTCTCAGCAGTTGCATCAAAATTGTTGCACTCCTCTGCTTTTTCTTCCCCTCTCTCTCGCTCTCTCTCTCCGCTTTCTTTTTTCTAAAAGAGTTCTTCTCCTCTCCTTCACTTTCCATCCTCCCTTTTTCAGGTATCTCCCTTGACTTTCCTCCGTCCGCTTCTTTTTGATCACGAAGCTGTTGCTGGTTCATCCACTCTCAAACCTACTTTCATCCCTTCTACTCCTCATCCATCCATCCATGCAAGCATCCATCAAGTGCTTTTAATGAAAACGGTGACATGCTTGTTATCAGACTGTATATGCAGACGCCACACTGGCTTTGGGCTCATAGCATAAATGCAGTAAATGGAGGCGTTATGTTGTTTTTGTTGTTGCTAGTTGAAAAGCATTTGGAAATTGAAATGCCTTCACTGATATCAATTAATTTAATATTCAGCGATTTGAGGCCAATGTGTAGTTTTGTTTTGTATTTGTTTTTTTTCGTTGAAATCCCTGAGGCTTTAATGACTGCCAGAAGCTCAGAGAGGTGTGTGTTAACGTAAGAGGTACAAGAACTATGGTGTAGGTGTTGGTGCAGAACAGGTTGACTAAACTGGATTTTGAAGTATTTTCACTGAAAATGTTGCCGTGCGCTGCAGTCAGGAATGACACATTGAGAGCACAAACAGTTCAAGTTGCACTGTGAAAACCAAAACGTAAAAAAAAAAAAAGATATTATGTGGGATGAGATAACCTCAGATTTACAGACAGACTTAACGTATGACGACTCCTCCACTTTGCCAAAACACGTGTCAATATAGAATTTTATCACATCAAAAAAGTAGTTTCCTGCTATATTGTCTCAATCACTAATTTCATGTATTCTGCATTACAGAATGATGTTCATTGTGTAAATTATGTTCCCTTTTAAAAGTATAAAAATCCACACTAAGCCAGGATGGGTGCGGCGTCATCACAGCGCCAACCTTTAATCCAAATATGGTCATTAAATATGTTAACGCTGGCCATAAATGTAACACTGGCTTCCTCCATTTTACCGCAGTCTGCGGTTTTGTGTGTGTTTTCCCTATTTCTTTCTTTCGTTCTGTTTGTATTCATATCCCCAGCACAACATCTATTAAAAAGTAATTTAATCTATTGTTTATTCGAGCTGCATTGCACTCATAGCCTGACCTTGAAAACCCATTCTCCGGGAAATAAACAGAAATTCTGTCTGTTTATCTGAGACAAAAAGCCAAAAATAAGTTTGCTTGTATTACAATTAAGCCACCCTCATCATTACTGTCCCTGTTAACTACAGCTTCTATGACTCCCTGGTGACAGAATGTGCAGAACAAGACCAGCCAATTAAATGTGCTTCAGAGCTGTTTTGACGGACATTTTTTCAGTCAGGGTGCAAATTATCACTCAGTGTTACTGTCACAGTATAAAAACAGGTGATTGTTTGATAGTGTATGTATTTTCAAGATTATTTTTGCTCTTCCTTTATTAGTGTCTTATCTTCTTTTTCTTTTTTTACTCTCTCTCTCTCCCTCTCTCTCTCTCTCTCTCTCTCTCTGATGTCTCAACTCAACGTGACATTTACTGTGTCAGAACAGCAGGAGCCATTTGGTTCACGCAACTTAACCAGTGTGATTAAACATTTAAGATAACGTGCGAGAGAGAGAGCATTAACTGCGTGTGTGAAACAACACATACATTACACCCTGACACATGTAAAGCAAGCATGCTGGGAAATATGAGGTGGATATTTCTGCTGTTGGCTGCAGCTCCCGTCTCCACCAGCGGGAGAGAGGAAGGGTAATTAAAGTTGAAGGCCAAATTTGTTGCCCTATGACAGCAATCAAAACACCACGTTTCCATTAGTAACTGCGCAACAGGCCACTTTGTACCAGGAAAAATATTAAACATCACATCATTGCAAAATCTAATGGTGTCAAATGTTATTTTCGCTATTGTTTTTGGTTGAAACGTGTTAAATCAACCAGCGTTTGAGTGGCAAGAACAAAATGTAGACTTTGTTGAAATGTGTGACTTGTACAAGCAAAATCTCCATCTGCAGAGGTGGGTGCAGCAGGACCTATTCAGATTTACGACTTCTGTTAAGTTCATTGGCGGCACGGTGGTGCAGTGGTCAGCACGGTTGCCTCACAGCAAGAAGGTTCCAGGTTTGAGTCCCGGGTCCATCACAGGATCTTTCTGTGTGGAGTCTGCATGTTCTACCTGTTCCTGCGTGGGTTCTCTCTGGTACTCCAGCTTCCTCCCACAGTCCAAAGACATCAAGAGGGGACGAGGCTGATTGATACTCTAAATTGACCGTAGGTATGACTGTGAGTGTGAATGGTTGTCTGTCTCTATGTGTTGGTCCTGTGATGGACTGGTGACCTGTCCAGGGTGAACCCGCCTCTTGCCTGAAGGCTGCTGGGATAGGCTCCTGCACCCTCCCCCCCCCCCCCCCCGACCCTTAACAGGATAAGCAGTGGAAAATGGATGGATGAAAAATGTGACCTCACCTGACCTTAATTCCCCAGTTATATTCTTTTGTAAAATCCCACAAGTTGGAATTGTTTGACAAATAGTCTATGCGTGTATGACATTCTGGCATTCAACCTTTAAATCTGGCTCCTCCACCACAGATACAAAGAAGCACTCAGTCACTCATTACAGTGTCTGTTGATACAGGACTGTATAATAAAAGGGAAGCTTGGATGGGAGGCAGGATGAAGTGGGTTTTCAAAGAAGGACAACAGTACCTGATATAAATATGGTCGAGGCAGGACGCATGAGGAAGGTTACAGAGGGCTGGAACTATTGATGCTGACAAGGAGCTGACAGATTTGACACAGACTGCACATGATACAGGTGTCAAGACAATATATACAATCAATACATAATAAATGCAGAAAAAACAGGTCTTGCCATCTGTTTGATCAATCAGAATCCGATTATTGTCCGAGAAATTGAAAATTGGTTTTGAAAATGACAAGCTGAAAAACATTTAAAGGTGTATTCAGCAACTATTGAAGCTCCGCCCCTCAAAGTGATGGACGTGCATTTCATGAGCATGGTTAGGACACCAGGGACCACACTTGTGATTATGGATTTGGAAAGCTTTTTAGAGAGAAAAGGGAAGGCAATAAAGGACGGATGAGACAAGAGGAGGGGGATAGAGTCTCACCTACTGTTGCTGCAGCAGCAGCAGGAGGTAAGAGCACCTATCTCATCATCCACAGATCGGTGAAGATAAGGGCTCTCCAGCCAGCGTTAGCTTGTCTAGCTCAGTGGTTATCATACAGGTTTGTTGCCGTGACAACAGAACACTGACACCCTTTGATGTGTGACAGCTGGGGAGTTGAATTCTGCTTTACCAGAGCACTGGAATATCACCTCCAATCAGGGATCATTTAAGGATTTTGTGTGTGTGTGTGTGTGTGTGTGTGTGTGTGTGTGTGTGTGTGTGTGTGTGTGTAGATAGATAGACAGATGTTGATATTAACAATGCAGATTAACTTAAAATGTACACTTGAGCATTTCCTCAGGATGCTTTGACTCATGCACCACATATACAGGAGTATATCAGTTTAACTATGTTCAATGTTAAATTGAATTTTTACGCGTAAAAACATGAGCAGCGCAAGAATTTGATGGGAGAGGAAAGCTGAAACATTAGCAAACTGTTTTTGTTATCGGTCCTGAGAAGAAGAAAAAACAACAGGTGTGATGTTCTACTCGTACGAGAGAGTGAGCACTTGTTCAAATGAATTTCTGAGGTCTTGACCACTACATTATTTTTCATATTACCTGTCTGTTCTCCAGAGATGAGGACCACTTCACTGCCTAATCAAATGTGGCACAATACAATTATATACTCAAACTTATAACCAAAAAAAAAACAAAAAAAACACAATCTGCTTTTAGCTAATAAGCGCAATGATTGCTGTCCATCTCTTTTAACTGAGTTACCATAATCAATATCCTTTTGAACTTTGTGCTCATAATCAATCTTTGTTCAGACTAAACTCATGACAGTGGTGATGGCATTGAAACAGTAGGGGCGGGGGGCGAGATCTAGAGAGAGAGATGGGGAAAATGAGCACTAAAAGGAGAGTCAGCGGAAGAAAAAGTTTGCAGCGTTAGTAAAAGCTGAACTAATGTTGATGACATCGCTAACATTTTTTTTCCTAAATTGAAACAAATTGGTGAGTTTTAAATATTGCAGTAGATGAGATGATTGGAAGCACTGCACTTACCAGCTCTGTATGTGCGTGTGGTATGTTTACCCAGAGTATTTGCTGCATCTGTGACATGTATACAATAAAAAGCGGAGGGGGGAAAAGTACCACGGTGCTGCCTCATCAAAACAGAGAAGAAATATAACACATTCCCAAGCCACTCTTGTTTTGAGTAAAAGCTGTACTCTTCCCAACATGTGGACTCTGCCCGTCAAGTAGATACTGTAGGTGTCTTGAGATTGTGGACATTTTTTTTCCCTTCATTACATCTTTGTGACTTCATGAAGTGACGATCATTAGCTTAAAGCTAAAGTGATGGCTAACAACAGCTACAGGGACTAAACAGCAGCAGAACTACCCCAAACGTTCAGTTTATGAACTCTCAAGCACATTGTTCACTGCAATCCACGTTGTCTTTATTCATCTGTACGCTCAGTAACCCATACATGCTGGTTGCAATACTTCCTTTTTATGCGAATTTATGTGAATGGCGACTACATTTGGAAACCTGCTTTGATTTAAGATGTTGGCAAACTTCTGTTCCCCACTCCTGCACGGTTACAGTTGTTGGCTTCATTCAAGACGACTGTAGCTCACCCTTGATAGGTTCTACTTGTTTTGTGACACAGGTTCATTTACCTTATTTTGACCCAGGCATGTCGAATATCTCATATCCGACGCGGTATTTGAAAGGGGAACTCAGATGTCGGCGATCTGCGGAAACCGCCACGCTAACTGTGGCCTTGAGTAAGGAACGACAGAGTCAGAGGCTGACCAGTTTTGAGATAGAGAGAACAAAACTGAATATAATACTTTCAGTACGTAGAGAGAGCTCAATCGTGCAGGCAGACCCACGGTCAACTCTACTGTATACACAGGAACACAAAAAACAGTTTAAGAGTCTTATTGTTTTAGCCCAACAAGACTCTTGCAGTCACCTGTAACACCACTTTAGCTGCCAGCTGGATGTTTTCGTGTTCGTGAGCAAGTATACACCATTGATTTTGGTGGGGGGATCTGATCATTCCGGATTAAATCTGACTCTCCTTTGGATTACTGTCAGTCTGTTGATTTGGTGCAGAGAGTCTGCTATAATGTTCTTTTTCATCCATAAGAAAGCTTCACAGTCACTCTGAGACGTCAGAAATGGAATTCCCCATTGTCAAACTTTTCATTTTCTTAAAATCAATCTTTGAAGATGTGCTGAGACTCAACACCAGTGGGAGAGAGAGAAAACGAAAACGAAAAAAACATATATTAGAAAACACATGCCTTACAGTCCTTTTATTGATGTTTTTTTTTTATTTGTATTCCTTCATGAAGACTACTCTGTTGAGATATTAAAAAAATATCTTCATTCATCAACACCTTTAGACAACCTCTAGATGTTATAGATTAGCTGTATAGTGGAATGTTATTTTCAACCATTCAGCAAAACTTTACTTTTGTCCTGTAGAAGAAGAAAAAGTGCATGGATACACATAAATACCCAAACAGAATCAAAAATGTGCACACATACACACACACACACACACACACACACACACACATACACACACACAGCCTTGGCTGTGTGAGCTGCTGTTACCCTTAATACACAGATTGTATTGATCCATATATAGGAGGCAAGCAGGAAAACACAGCCTGTAAATAAGCTGAAAGAAATTTCTGCTGACTCCATCATATTTATGTTCCTTTCAACTGTGAAACAGAAGCAAAAAGTGCTGATGAAGCTTGTACAAAGAAGGAGAGAAGAGGGGGAAAATGTGTGTTTGGGTATTAAGTCCAGTGTCAAGCTATTTCTGCATATGGCAGATACATGCACACTTGAACGCACACAGTTGTGTTCCCATCAAGTCAGGGAACATTACATTGACTTTTATGTTTTATTTTATTATTATTCCAGTGACTTGACTTTAACCCAATACTTGCTGAACTTTACAACGAGTATCCACTGTAAAGTTTGATGATTTACATTTCTGAGACTTGCCTTTCATCCACATCGAAGCTATTGTCCCCACAACATGACATTTAGTGTCTGGAGATTCATTCCAGAAAAAGAAACGCTCTCTTAGGCCAAGAAAGAACTGTGAAAATCTAAAGGAAAGGTTTTTTTTGTATCAGTCCCCAGTCTGAATTTATAAATCTCTTTTTTTGTGTCTTTATTTTAGCTGAATGACATGGACCATGGGTGGAAAAGGCGGTGAAGCATGCACTTCTCCTGAATCCTCCTCCTTTAATATCAGGAGTGCAGTTACACAACGTAGGCTGTTTTGTCACATTTGCGAAAATCGTTTCAAATTAGATTTCCTCGTGATAAAAAGATGAACACACTTCAACAAATCTCTAGGATTATCTGCTGAATCTTAATGTTGGGGCTGACGATTCTACCGTTTGAGCACTTGATTTTATTATAATTTTGTCACAGTGTGCATCCAAATAAACATGTCCGACTGCTCAATCACCCTGCTGCATGAGTACTGAAGAGTAAATTGCATTTACTTCTCATGCATATGTATTCATGATTGGATTTTTTTTTTTTTTTTTAGAGGGGGGGGGGTGATACAAGTATTTGAGAGAAGCTCATAAGAGGAGACTGAATTCTTACATGTATGAAACCATCATTTTATCTACCTTGGATATCATCAAATCTTTCATTGTGGTATTCGCTTTTCTTTTGAGAGTTCTAACAATAGTGCTTTAGCAGCACCTGAGCTAGCCGCTGTTGTGGTTGATCAGACTGGTCCACTCTAGCTGGGCACCAATCACAGTGTTTGAAGTTTGGAAAGCTTCTCCCCAGCTGCTACAGGAGTGAATATATGTCCTAATAGCTAATCTTTTCATTCCTTTTATTCGCAACAGTTTGTTGATTTGATTTAATTCAGCCTGTGAGTGTTCTTTTTCAGTCCTGTTCTGAAAAGTGCAGTCAGAGGGTAGAGACATAGGCAATCAGGCTGGACGTGTAGTGTCCAGCCTGATTGCCCCCCCCACCCCCCCCCCCCCCACCCCCAAACACGACAATCAAAATCTCCAGGCCAGAACAGGCAAGAGAGAAAAAGCAACAGAGACCCGCAGCGCATACTGCAAACATGGATTTACAAAGTTGCCTTTTCTAATCAATTTCAATATTTTGGTAAATAGATGTCAAAAATCTGTCTGTGTGTGTGTGTGCGTGCGTGCCTGTGTGTGTGTGCATGTGCATGCCTGTGTGTGTGCTCATTTTTTGGCTCCAAGCAGAACATCAACAGTACTTTAAGGACTCAGAGAAACAATGAATAATATAAAGTGTTATCTGTGTCCTCTATATTCATAAACACACTTAACTATATATAGGCGTACACGCAAAGAGTTTTATACACACACACACACACACACACACACACACACACACACACACACACAGCTGATAAATGCATGACAAGCACACTCTGAAGAGCAGCTAAGTGAAAGAATATTTTGCATTTGAATCTTTTAATTTGCTCCTTTTTTTGTGAAATTGAGCTGACTTCCATCAGGTTATAACCACAGTGAGTACAGAACCCCCACTCCCCCACCCCACCCCCACCCCCAGGGTGATTCTGTTCAATTTAACAAATTGAATATATTTTTTTGCCCATTTGAACTCATATTGAAACTCACTCCTATTACGCATATCGAGCTCTAGTGGGTTTTCAACTTAAGTCATGTTCGCAACATGTCAGCTCTGCAATGGTGTGGAGTCAAGGAAACAGCGCGCGCTCATGTCATGAGTGAAAAATCCCTGGTACATATAAAAGAAACTCCTCAGGATGGACTGAAACATTTGCATTCCAATACTTTTTACCTGTTGTATATTGGGGAAACTAAACAGCCACTACACAAACGCATGGCACAACACAGAAGGGCCACCACCACAGGCCAGGACTCAGCGGTCCACCTCCATCTCAAGGAGAAGGGGCACTCCTTTGATGACCACAAGGTACGCGTTCTAGCCAGAGAAGACAAGTGGTTTGAGAAAGGTGTGAAGGAAGCCATTCATGTCAAACTGGAACGGCCATCTTTGAATAGAGGAGGAGGCCTCAGACACCACTTGTCTCCCACTTACAATGCTGTGCTTAGATCCCTCCCAAGGAGGAGCAGCTGTCGTTCTCACCTGCAGCCAGGTGACCCCAACGACCCTCCCGAGAGGGCTGGGAGAGGTAACGACAGCCCAGCCAGGCCAACGACTCTCACTAACACCTGATGAGTCATTGATTTCGGGTCGTATGACCAGTTGTTTTTCGTTTTTTGCCACCACCCTCCTGGTAGATATGTAGCTGATATTCCCCACCAGGATTCAGAACTGAAAAAGCCTCTTGGATGAGAGGCGAAACGTCTTCTACTCACATGAGATTAGTCCAGTTGCCAAATTTTATGCTTTTTTGAGACATACCATGACCTGGATTACTGAGAATATCCACAGATATATTTTTACCCGTTTTGCTTTTATTGCTAATGTCAATCAGAGGTGGGCAAGTTTAAGAGCTCCAACCGCTGGAGCTCTGATGTGTATCTTTGGTTAATGCCGCCATTTTGAAGTGACCTTATATGAGCTGTGTCTGGCATGGCGGCAGAGAGGGTCGATATCCGGCTTCAATCAGTAGAATTTGAATTTCATTGTAGAGGTAATTGAAGATAGTTCTGTTAGTAACCTCTACCCCCTTCCATCATCTCCTGACCCCAGAAACCACGAAAAACATGTCCCATTTCCCAATTCCCATAAGATATTCTATTGTCAGATATGGAAATATGCATTAAGCAAGTCTTTATGAATCTGCCTCTGTCTCCAGCACCTCACTGTGCTTGGGTGTCTTTATAGTGCACAGCAGCACCAACAGGGTCCAGAACAATTTGTCAACATCAGAGGTGAATCGTTGCCAATATGAAATATTAATTCATCACTCATGAATATTAAAAATACAATATTATGATATTGAGGCAATTACCAGAATACCAGCATGTTATACTTAGTATTGACTCTTCAGGGACTTAACTTATACAAGAAATAATAAGGATTTATGCTCCATATGTGAGCTTTATGAGCCTTATTACACAAAGAAATGAGTGCTTTTCCTGCGAGCGCTGCATCAGACACACAGGAGAATTTGCTTTTAGCTGCAGTATATTTGGTGCAATAAACTGCATATTGGATATTGTTTCTGGTTCATGATAAAATTTAATGATTATGAAAAGTAAAAATAGGTTAACTTGCCAAATTTGCCTTCAGAATTTATATGTATCATACTTCTCCCATCAGGTTTTTTTTTTTTTTTTGGCATGTTTCAGTGCTGGTTGCTCCGCTGCTGAGGGAGAAGAGATGCACCGACTTTGCAAAGAAGAAAAATTAAATAGCAAGAAAAGTTTTGAGTTACTTTTCTTTAGGCTGTAGTGCTTGGTTGTAGGCTACAACAATAGTTCATTTGCCAAAAAACAGACATAAGCCATTCTCAAAATTATGGAATAAATTTAAGTTACATTATGAAATGAATAAAAAAATCCACCTCAATTAAAATTACAATAATACAACACAACCCCTAGTGCAAACCCTCAGTGCACACCTGTTTGGAAGTGATATCAAGTTTGCACAATGTTCAATCCATCAGAGATAAATGGTACCTTGAGGCTTATTATGAGGACCTATACGTCGTCTGGTAGTTTTGACCAAGGAGTGTGTAACGATTTCTTGCGAGGGGTAGATCTACCCACCCTGGAAGAGGAGGGGGCGGCGGATTTGGGCCATCCGGTGACTTTGCAGGAATTGAGAGATGTGTTGGGTAAAATGTCAAGAGGGAAATCTCCGGGTCACACCTGAAATGCTCTTGCACTTCTGGGACTTCCTCAGGCTGGTACTCCTGAGCTCCGTTCAAACTGGAATAAAGAAAGCTGCCTTTCATGAACACACTAAAGTAGCTCTAATCTCATTGTCACCAAAAAGGACAAGGACCTGTCACAATGTTCTAATTATAGACACATTTCTCTGATAAATTCAGATCTGAAGATCTATGCTGAACTTCTAGCATTATGCCTGGAACATTATATGGATAAGCTTATTCATACGGACCAAACCGGGTTTATGAGGGGCCGACTTGCAGAGAACGTCAGGCTCTGATCACATGTGATAGAGGAATCTGGACAACTTCAAGAGCTGTGTGCTGTTTTGTCTCTTGACGCTGCCAAAGCTTTTGACAGGGTCAACTGACAATATTTGTGGGCTGTGTTATGAAAATTTAGATTAGGTGAAGACTTGATTAAGCTGGTACAGGTTCTGTATGTCAATCCCTCAGCCAGGGTTACCACAAATGGACTGAATTCCAATGCCTTCCCAATGTTGCGTTGCACGAGGCAGGGCTGCGCCCTCTCACCAAGCCTCTTCATTCTCTCTCTTGAACTGCTTGCCCAACACTTGAGGCAAAATGTAGTCACATGCCCTATCCAAATCAGGTAGACATCTCATACACTGTAAACCTTTGCAGATAATGTCTTCATATATATGACAGCTATAGAGAATTCCATCACCTCTCTTCTGGCGGATATTGAAGACTTTAAATGGCAGTCAGGGTAGAAGATTAATTAGCCAAAGTCCACCTCGATGTTGCTGAATGAATGCTGGTATATCGAGCCCAATTCCTATAGTAACCCAAATTACATGCCTTGGCACTGAGGTACACACATCGCTCCAGAAAATAGTGAGGAGTAATTATGAAAAAAATCATAATAAAAAAATAAAGGAAGTTGAACGTGATTTTGAAAATCAGCCTAAACTGCCTGCCTCGCTACGGACTCGCATATCTACAGTTAAAATGACTGTCTTGCCTCACGTTAACTTTCTGAGGAGGATGATGAATCCACAATCTCCCTTGGATGGATATCCGATATCTTGATATGTAAATACTTTTGGAGCGATGGCTGTCCCACACTTAAATTTACTGTGTTGCAGAGACCCAAAGATCAGGGCGGGCTCACCCTCCCAAATTTCAAACTCTATCATTACTTCTTCCACTCCTGTACACCCTCTGCTTGACTGGATAAACTCTCTCCCTTCCAGGGGTTTTGTATCTAAGGTCCACACCACACTTCCTGGACAATGGGAAAACGTATCGATGCTTGGAGCATGGGAGAGAGACTTTAATCTGAAGGATGAGGACATTTTATGGGACATCGTGTGGGAGGATATTTTTCTTGCCTCCAAGAACCCGAACCACCAACTCATACATTTCAAAGTGTGTCACAGACTTTATTACACACCTGTCTCTAGGTTTTACATGAAACTGATGCCAAGTCCGATCTGCACTATGTGTCAACTCAATGTGCTGGGATGTTACAGATACATGATGTCCCTCTGTTCGAGTCTTCTGGGACTGGGTATCCAAAGTTCTGTCTGAATTGCTGGGCACTGTTGTTATTGTTGTCGTGTGAAAACTTTCAATAAAAAATAGCTCACAAAAAAAAAAAGTTTACACGCACAAACCTTTAGTAAATACGTGTAATGAGGACCTCAGTCCTTTGTCAAAAGCAACATTCTAATATCTGACATACGCAAAATGAAATTCCTCAGTCAGCTTGTGTAACTGCTTGACTTTCCATTGCACACAAACGTAACAGAGTATGACTAAAAGTTTTCCAATAACATCATTTTTTCCATCCTTGATGTGTGTGAGTGCCAAAAACATTTTTTCCCCTCCCATTTTAATCATTTCCCTCTCGCCTCCACACTTATCTTCATCCGCACCATCTCCCTGAGTCTTTAGATGCAGGCTCCAGAGTGGCATGGACACTGTACACATGTTGGTTTATCATTTAATGTAATGTACTTAATTTTTTTAAAAGGTCTTACAGTAAATCTGAGAGCATATGCTGGGAAGGAAGATACCATTAGGCGCATCTTAGAATCATAAACTTCATGCATCTTTGCTCAAATCCACATTACCGGCCTGGTATATTCTCATAATGGCACCACTTGATGGCTTGAGGAAAAAAATAAATAAAAAAATTGCTAACCACATGGAAAATCCCTGCTCCACTTTGGCTGTTAGCCAGGGGTATTAGAGGTGCCACATGTTCAATGGAGAGATTGAAGAGAAGACGGTGGGTGAGGCGGTGGAGGAGGGATGC
This sequence comes from Aulostomus chinensis, assembly GCF_037954235.1. NCBI lineage: Eukaryota > Metazoa > Chordata > Actinopteri > Syngnathiformes > Aulostomidae > Aulostomus > Aulostomus chinensis. The sequence continues at coordinate 9,652,439 of NC_141325.1, forward strand.
ATTCACTCTGTCATTCTTACTCAGCCTTTTTCTAGTCTCTCAACCCCCCACCCCACCCCTTCATCTACACCCCATCACCTTAATATGTCTTCCCCAAGTTGTTTATAATCAATTGGAAACCGCCAGTCAAGAGCGATTGGGGCGGTTGAGGATAAACAGATGGTATAAATGTAATAAATAATTATTCCTGGAAGTCTTCAGATGGTGGACGGGTATGTGTGTGTGTGTGTGTATGTATATATATATATATATATATATATATATATATATATATATATATATATATATATACACACACACACACACACACACACAATAAACCCCCTCCTGGATGTGCCCAGCGCTTGAGTTGCTTTAAAGCCGCTCTCATCTGCAGCTACCTTTAACTGCAGCATGTCAACAAGAATGAGGAGGTGTGTTTGTGTGTGATGGGGAGCAAGAAGAAAAAAAAACAGTGAATGCGTTTGATGGAGATGAATTGAGTTATCGAATATTTTCGTGTGCCAAACATGCAAGAAACAACAACTTCCATGTCTCACTAATTTTTATTCCCTGTTTCTGACTGTCATTGTTCCCCCCCCCCCCCCCCCCCATCTCAACAACAAATGGTTAACGTGTAGATGGGTTTATTTGGCTTCTTGCAAGTGTGTTGATGTGTTTGGCTTTGATTATGTCTGCATCACCTTTTGGAATTTGTTGACTCAAACAAAAGGAAATCAATAGCAAGCCAAATACAGCCTCCTGTTTGAGCAAAGGTCTCTCATTGTTATATTATTTAGGTGTGTGTGTGTGTGTGTGTGTGTGTGTGTGTGTGTGTGTGTGTGTGTGTGTGTATACATGTAGGCAAGATTCTTCTGTTTCTTCAACAATAAGCGGTCCCTCTCTATAAAACTGTCATTGCAGGCTTAATTAAGCTACATTTTTTTCAACTTGGATCGATGTACTCAGTTAAACTCTGCTATTATCTAGAGGGTTGTATAATTACAGCTTCATCAAGCATGTTACCTGTCCTACAGGTGTTATTTACAATAACAAGACTATTTTAAAAGATTGTGGTATTTGCCAGATCACATAATATGCACAGTACTATTTGTTTTCAGATTTAATTTTCTTTGCTTAAAGATGTTTTACTGACATCATCGGGGTTAAATCTTGCTCCTTTTTTTTTTGGTTTCCAACTTTCTTGTTCAACAAGAGGTTGCAAGATCTCAGCTGTCGCAAAGGTTTCTGCTATATATATATTTTGCAATTATTTTAATGAGCTGCAGTCTGCACTGAATAACATGAAAGTTGAATATCATACCAAAGAAAAACAGCAGTTTCAAAAAGTATTCTAATTAAACTTAAGAAATAATGCACTGCTTGCTGTTACAAATTAATTCACTCAAGTAGTGTACAGTTGTTATACAGACCAATATACAACGCTATATACTCTATATACTTCAAAATATTAAAAAAAATATGTATAACAATACATGGCCAACATTGTAAATACTTGTACGCTTCTGTAATTTTTCATAGCTGCCCCATCGACTCCTGAAGACAGGACGAAGTAGTCAAAGATTTGAGTTACTGCCGGAGTCGTCGGCATGTCGTCCTCCCTTGTCCAAACTGATGACGAATGGCAAAATACGATGCCGTCCGATGTTTTTATGTCAGTTGCATTTTCTCATTTAAAAATAAATGCTGTTTCATTGTTTTTAAGGTTTTATTTTAGTTTGGCAGTGCAGATAAAACTTGTTAAAAACAGTTTCTATACATTAATGGAAGTTATTTTGTCCTTCAGCAGGAATTGAAAGACAAAATAAGAATGTAGCAGAGATTTAGAAGAGGGTGGGGCAGCAAAAGGTGAATATTCTTGCTGTTATATCAGCACAAACAGTTGGTGGACATCAACTCCCCGAGCCAGTGACAGGAATATGTTGGTTGTTTTTTTTCCTCCCAGAATACAGACATTTTTCTCAAATGTTTGTACATAATGAATGCACTTGTGCTTTTCCATATTCAGATTCAGCTCCACCTCCAGTCAGGTCCAGGTGGATCGCCGTGACAAGGCTACAAGAGAGGAATGCAGATGAATGGAAATGAAAACTACATTTCAAACCCCTCTAACCTAGTACACGAATTGAGTTTAGAATCGGAAAACAAGCTAAATGCCAGTGAAGCAGTCAGCGAAAGAAAAGTGGGTGGGTCTCACAGGTATCTGCCCCCTCCATGCAGCCATGTCTTCTGATTACATACGTCTATCTCGTTCTATTTTAACTTGGATCCCATGGTTGTCAGTGTGTATCATTTACCTACCAAAGACTATTGTACAATATAATTTCATTAAAATGTATTTAAAGAACTTAAGTCCCATGGATTATGGAAAACATGTTGCAATGAGCCTCAGCAAAGACGGCTGCATTCAGCATTGCAAAGAAAACCTAGAAATGTAAAATCTACCATAATCTTGATCGAAGATATTCATTTTTCTCTGCCGACTATTCCAAAAGAGATATCTTATGATCTGAGATATTATTTCAAAGCTAACTTAGGTGAAATAGGCATGCAAAAATATGCAGGTCAAATACATAAAATATGCATCGCTAAGTATGTAACATGATTTGAAATACATCATCTCTGTAAATTTAGCATTTAAAGTGTCTGCACTACATGCTTTTGACAGCAGCGTTTCATGCTTTGGCTTGCAAATGATATTATTCCGGTCTTCAAGAGAAGCCAGTGTTCCCTCCCCTGTGTCTTTTTTGCGAGTCATTTTTTTTTTGTCAAGTGGCATTGTATTACACGCAGCTGTTAAATAGATACAATCATTGATATTCCAATTCACCCCACCACGGTGAGCCGCTCTTTGAGTCGGCAAGTTAAAAGAAAAGAGCTTTTATTGAGAGAAACATTACAGTTATTCATTTTGTCGTGAAATATTTGAAAATTTGTAAATGTCTGTCTCTTATTTTAGTTAATGTGTGAACAAATGCCTCTACTTTCGTGCTGTTGCCATAGAAGATCAACTGGGCACTTAAAACATTTTCAAGGCTGTTTAAGAATGAAGGAATTGTCCAAATAGTAGTAAGATGTTGCGTCGATATGGGGTAAGATTGCAGTGGTTCCTCGTGGGAGCTGACATCAGCTGAACATACACCAACTCTCCCTCCCTCATTTTGAAAAAGGAAAAAAAAAAAAAACCCTAATGAACTGCTCTTGTCTTCTTTCATCCAAGAATAACTGGAGAGCGATGCTGTAACTTTGAAGCAAAGCCCCAGATTGGCTGGCAAACGGAAATGTAGATGTTAAAAAAATTATAGAGCTTTTGATAGAGGAGGATTTTCAGAAGTGCGGACAGCAGTGTGGACCCTCCTCGCTGTCTGAAGCTGTAGAAAGCAGAAAGAGAAGATTGATCTTTCCAACATGGTGTGTGTTCTTTTGCAGGATTTTAGGTACAGAGCCACAAGTCTGCATGCCTTAGGCACCCCTTCCCGCTCTTGAGAAGATAAAACTAGTGACTAAAAAAGTTCTCGTCTACACTGAGAATGTCCAGTGAAGACGGAATTGTCTAAAGTTTGTCAGTGTACAAGATCAGGGATGGTTCTTATCGGCAGTATTTGTCCAGGCATTGTAGAAGTTGACCCCTAACTATTTTGATAGTGATATTATCTCCTGACACGGGAAATAAATCTCCCCTTCATGCCGTTGACCTTTTACTCCTCACTTCACTGTTGTCTTGCCGTGACGTGTAACAACACCTAAAACCAGAGGTGTTGAGGTGCGGGTGTTGCACTGTGGTAGCTGCGCTTTGAACTGTATAAATGTTTCAGAGTCGTAATAATAGAAGATGAATTATCTTGAGTTCATTTTGTACACCTGTTTCTTCATCGTGGTATTTTTTCCTGCGATGTTACACAGCATTTTCCACAACCTAATAAAATAATGTTCATGTTAAAAAGAATAATGAGAACATGACAGTATCTCTGGATATCAGCTTTTTTGGAGTTTTCAGAAGTTGGAGAATTGAGGGAAATTGTCCCTCACACAGCAAAATGTAAACCGAAGTGATAACTAGCAGGATAATAGGAGCTGTGTCGATTCTTGCACAAATGGGTAGAAGTTTTCGTTGCACCATGAGGACGTTGGTGAACATTTTTGCCTGTGACAAAACTCTAATCAACTCTATTGTGTCCTGTTCCTTATTTTTGTGGCTGCAGCGCCACACTTGGGAACAATATCTCGTCTTTCTCCTTAGTATCGTGTCACGCCCACGTGTCACCTTTTGCACCGTGTTTCATTAAAATAGCTTTTTGTGCTGTGGGATTATTGAAAATCATCAGTGACTTTGAAAAACTTCAATATCCGTTATATACTCACGCAATCATTGATCCAAGGTTGCAATCATTACTGAGGTGCTTGCAGAATCGTATAGCGTCACAGTGTCGTCATACGTACTCAATCATACGTATTTCACTTCATTCCTCATTGTTCACAGTGTTTCTGATTATGTCTTTCTTTTTTTTCCTTCATCCCTTGGATGCACGTCGACGGCAGTGGTACAATGAAACAACTCATTTCTATTCATTTAGCCACTCGAATCAAAAAGCCAGGAAGATACGGAGATGAGAAGACATTACAGATACAGGAAGTATTTGAGGGTTGTTGTTTTTATTTTTCAAATAAAAGCAGGATTAGACAGAGGTTCAAGGACTAATTATTCTAGCTGAGCTTCTTAGCAGACAGTGCCAGGACTCTGCTATTGTATGTAATTATATTAATTTGAAACACAGCATTATTGGGAAAAAAATGTATTAAGGCCAAGCAAGAAATGCAGAAGGACAGATCTGATTTAAAAAATAAAAACTGAAAACACAAGAATTCTGGAAATTACAAGCATGTATCACTGTTCATCTATATACCATTGATCAGGAAATGTCATTGTGAAACTGGAGGAGTTGGAACATGAGAGGCAGCAGATAACAGCTGCAGAGTCGGAGGCCAAATGTCCAACAAGTGAATCAGTCAGAGGAAACAGGCAGCAAAGTAGCCCTCCACCTAACTAAGCAATCAAATGGATGGACATCGTGCTAGCTGATCACAAAGACAGACAGGACTGAAATACACGGAAACCTAGCGATGATGCATGATGAACATGGTGGTTGCTTGGATGATGGGCGTATAAATGCAAATGAGGAGGTGAAAGCACAGGAGGAAAGAGTTTCCTCTCATCACAGGTAGATCCAGAGCGTCTCCTGTCCACACGTTGAGGTGTGGACTGGTCAGGTGTCGGAATTGGTGTGTAAGAAAAAAGAAAATGTAGGAAAAAATGCGCCCCCCCCCCCCCAAAAAAAAACCATTTAGCTGTAAATTGTAATTGAGCTAAAACGTAAAATAATGATAATACTTATGACATGACACTCACAGTATGATCTCTCTTTTTACATTCTTGGCATATTTGGACTTACTTTTTTGAGTACAGTTGGAGGAAATAGAGAAATGCTAATAAAGGAGCAATAGCAGAGAAGGGAAACAAGAGGGGGGGGGTGGTAAGAATGCATGGACACACAGGGTGTTACTGAAGCTACCGAACTGAAATCTACAAAAGCTTTTTTTTTTCATACCAGCTATGCTTGCTCTAGAACCCATAAACACACACACGCTTCTACCTTTGACGGGAGTTTCCAAATTGACACTATATGGAGAAGTGGCTTGAAGAGCGCCATGAAAAGAAGCATCTTTATATGAGGAAAGCGACTTTAAAATAGCCCTAATTAGAGTTTTAGCTCCGCTGAAGGACAGCGAGAGAACAAAATCAACATCTCACCCGCAATCTTTGTTTCTTTACCTCTGCTGAAGGGGTACCACGATCACTGGGGTGTTGCTTTGTTAGCAAACGTCTGCGATGGAAACACTTGTAATATGACAACAGATTCAATTTAGATGTGATCTAAAATACTAGTGCGAATACTACCACATATTCCATCCTATGGTATTCGAGACGTTAAAAGGAACCAGGCAGTGTCTTACTCTACAGTGATTTTTCTTTGTTGTCATTCACTCTCATTACGCTCTTGTAGTCCTTAACAATTTTAGCACCTTGTGCAGCACCTTTCAGACAAATATTGTGGCTTAAAGTGCTTTACAACAAAAAGGAAAGAACATTAAAAAGGAAAGAATATCGTATTTGTGCTCCATATACATCCTGAATGCTTAACACTCACGACTGGAAGTGTTTGGTTTGCTTCAGCTCAGCTGATGTTTATCTGGACCTATTTCACTGTATGAGAGAGGCTTGAATATTATCAGAGAGGGTTGGTGAAGTGATACACTGTGAGTACACCGTTTATACAACCATATTGTTAGAGCAGTGACTGTTGGAGTGTGCATATTTAATAATGCACTCTACTTAACAAAGGGAGGATGACTTCATATGACAAATATACAAAATTCTATTTTTTACTCTCTGCCATTTACTGTTGCTGGATGATCTCATCATAACCCACTCTACAGATATCATACACTACTCCAGAACTCCAAAGTAACATCCATCCATCCATTTTCTACCGCTTATCCTGTTAAGGGTCATGGGGGGGCAGGAGGAAAGTAACAGTCTCACCTAAATTTTCAACGTGGATATTTTCACTATCAAAAACAAAATACTCCACCTTTACGCTATTTTCTGCCCCAATGGTATTTTTAATTTTTAATTGAATTTGTTCCACACACTGAGGGTTGAGATTTTTCCGGCAGTGTTGAGTTTAAAAGTAGACAATATCACAAATAACTGTCCAGCTTCACAAGTATCATAAAAAAAAAGAATCATACTCTCTCCAAAAAAAATTTAAATACTCCAAATATGCAGATGGGAACATGTGATTTGATCCTGCTTTGTTTGTCTCACGCGTGTGTGCCAACGTACTTTTATCTCATCCTTTCTAGAATGTTTTATTTCAGATGTAAAGTTGTCCAATTGGCTCAGAGATTCGGCAACAACTTGTTTTTCTAATTCATATATAAATGTTTAACTCGCCAAGTCTCTCCCTCCGGAGTTTAGAACTGGAGCTTTTAGTTGTGCAGACATGTTCAGCAGACACATTAGTGGACACATGGAAAGTTAACAATTACTGATATCAGCCTCGGTAATCTTATAAACCCTTAAAGAAGCAATAACAATAAAAGAAATCACCTGGAAAGCTCCTGTATCACCGGTCCTGTCAGAAATAAATACAGGTTATGACAAGGTTACGCAGCTGCGTGTCTGTGTAAATACGTGCAGCTTCTCTCTAAATGGGAAGATGCTCTTTTCATTTTTGCTGCAGGTGGATTGCTGTGATATTTAATACAAGTGCATTATATATTTGTTTACCGTGTTAGCAAACACACTCAAATGGAGCGTGATTTACGCAAAAAAATAATGTTTCTGTTGTCATCTTTCACACGCTTGGGTTGTGTAAAGGTTGAGCAGCTTCCCATACGGGCGCATCTTCCTGTCTGAATGTTTTCTCCCTTGAAAAAGCAGGAAAAATACAATGCCATTCACTTTAGACTGTTTTGTGGTTGGTTTGATAAGAAAGCACCAATAAGCCCAAGACCCCCCATTGCCGTTTCAACACTGGGGTGAGAAAATGACAACTGCATTGGTTGGAAACTATTGTTATGCGTTTTTACATTATGAGACATTTCCCTGTCTTTCTCTCACATAGTTGGCCTTATATTCTACCCAACAATGTTCAGGACCTTTTCAAATACTTCCACATTATTCAGAGCCTGCAGAAACTCCGGGTTATGTGAGGTCTCACAAAGATGTCTTCTATCCCACTCACAAAGACAAACACACAAAAAAAAATATTGCAGATGAGGAAATGTTTTTTTTCAAAATGATGTTGTTTTTTTTAATCTTCATTTGAATTACTGGTACACGTTTCTCAGGGACAGAGAGGAACATAAAACATTTAAAACACACTAACAAAGGTTTACGCACCTTCATATTTTAAGACATTCAGGTGTAGAAACTCAGCAGAGTCATATCCCAACTGGATTACATATTTTATAAAAGGCACCGGTGCAGCCAGAAATCAACATGAAAATTGTTCTGAGGCTCGACAAAAGATTTTCTGGTAACTTAATCGGCCCTTCATGGATATAGTCAGTACAAAGCCCACAAGCCCGAAATACCCTCTGTGGGTGGAAAGATTCACAAAGGTCATGAAGCTACTGAAGTCCGAGGTGGTGCAGTCACAGTGTGGCAGATATTTGGACCATTTTGAGGCGGCGGGGGGGGGGGGGGCGGGGGGGGGGGGCATCTGTGGCTGCTGCTAGTTGCATGTATCTATTGGGATGATCCAATTCATCATCCCACGGGCAATTCCCAATAATTCCTCATGAATAGTTGATGCATGGATGCCATCAAATAATAGCTTTATACACGTATTACATTTCACTTGACAAGACTGTGTTCCGGATTTTCGAATAATGTAACACAAGGGCAGATTATATTTTTTGCAGGCGAATATATATTTATCCATCCATCCATTTTCTATACCGCTTATCCGTCAAGGGTCTCGGGGGGGCTGGAGGCTATCCCAGCTGACATTGGGTGAGAGGCGGGGTTCACCCTAGACGGGTCGCCAGTCCTTCCCAGGGCCATCAAAACCAATTAGTGGTCCAGTATCTCGCTCAAGGACACTTCAACATGGTCACCAGGGAAGTGAGGATTGAACCAGCGACCCTTCCGTTGCCGGACGACCACACTACCGCTGAGCCGTGCCAACCATAACATGTATTTACCCATCTTTTAATAAAGTGAGGGGTAAATTAGTGAAATGATAATAGAATGTAGGAAGAAAAACGAACGTGAAACATAAGGGCAGCAAAGCACCGTCTAGTTTTGGGATCAGCCCAAAATTGGCCCCGATCCGGTTGCGGGGTTCCCCGCTTAAGAAAATTTTGTCGCTAATTATTAACCATTTTTAAAGAACTAAATAATGGCAACATGATGCAGAACAGAAATGGAATGATACCCCTGTCTTGTAAGCGTTGAGTAAGAGTGGGTATTGACAACAAAAGCCGGGAATGACTCTCAATGCTGCGAATAGATTTATGTCGGCCATTGGTTAAGGTACAGATGTGAACCGGTGCCGTATCAGATGCCAATGCTGGGAGAACTTGCAGCTATTTGACAATTACTTGATGTTTTGAGGCAACAGTGGCCACAGCCACTGTATGTGACTTTATGATGAATATGATGTCTAAAAGAGTTCAAGATGGTCTTTCATTTGACATGAAAAACAAATGCATTATAGGAGCATTGAAAAATGCACAGGTATTATTGGACCCGTTCGAGATATTCTAGTTGCCTCAGGCTCACGGTAAAAACGTGATGTCAACAGCAAATGCATTACCTGAGGAAAGATACAATAACAACCCAGAGAGAGAGACAAACGAAGAGTGATAACACATTTGAATTAAATCAAATGTTATTAACAATGTAGAAAAGGCCTGAAAGAAAGATGGAAAAAGCATGCATACAGCAGAGAGAGATAAGGGAAGTGAGATAAAGGGAACATGGGATTTTGTGGGTGTCACATTTATTATTGAGACTCTGCTGGGGGAAGTGGGAAAGAGGGGAGAATCTGCTGGTCTGAACCAACGTATCGTTGATCCCTTGCTACAAGGATGAATGAGGTTCATTTCTAATAGACTTCAAGGCAGCGAGGAAGAGCACACAGCCTGCAAATCAATCATTGATATTTGTGTGTGTGTGTGTGTGTGTGTGTGTGTGTGTGTGTGTGTGTGTGTGTGTGTGTGTGTGTGTGTGTGTGTGTGTGTGTGTGTGTGTGTGTGTCAGGTATGCAAAGTATGGGCCTGGATAGAAGGACCCCAATCTACCTAAGAAGGGAAAAGCCAGAGATAAATGCAGGCTTCTTTCTTTCTTTGTTAACGCACGAATAGGATCTTTTTTTATTATTATTATAAGAAGGCCAAGGTTAAAATGATAGCCATTTTGGAAGCTGAAAGAAATCTGACATACCTTTTATAACAGTGCAAGATCTCATTAGAGAACCTTGGCAACAAAAGCTGTTCATGACTCAAGACAGGGATACAGATTTAGAGATGGGCACGCTCCTTTTTTGTTGTTGTAATGTTCTGCAGGAAATCCTAAAGGAACGCTTCCACAACTCCAACTTGTTTCTCTGTTGAATTTAATGCCTCTGTTGAATTTAATCCAATCAAAGAGTATATCTTTCCACTTATACCTTTGGTTTGAGAGGGATTTTACACTTTTCCCGGATGACCACCTGCGCAGGGAACATTTACTTCACTGCATCAAAATTATTACATCTGTTTGCCTTTCTGAAGAGTACTTTAACATTTTTTTTGTGGTTTGTTTGTTTCCTTCTAGGTGGAGAGGTCCCCTACACCACTCTGGCAACAAGAATGATGATGGGCGTTTGGTGGATGTTTGCGCTAATTGTCATCTCCTCATACACCGCCAATCTAGCAGCCTTCCTTACCATCACACGCATAGAGAACTCGATCCAGTAAGTATTTCTAATGAGAAGTACACAACCACTTTTTTTAAATATTAACTCCTCAATTAAAAAAAAAATGCAGTTTTATGAAATGACAAATGCAGGATGTTAACAGGATAACTCAAAATACTGTTGATGGATTAAGATGAAGTTTGCTAAGATGATTGAAAATATATTGAGGAACAATTGATTCGATTTTGGAATAGATCCGATGATGTCATATCATCTTGGCGGAGGGATTTGTAGCACTTTATACCTAACAGTACCCAAAGCACTTTAGAGTATTGCCTCTCTCACTCGACCATTCACTGTCACAAAAACTAATGGTAGTGGAGATGTCGTGTGAGGTGCTGGCCTGTCCATCAGGAGTAACTCGTGGGTCAGTGTCCTATTCATGGTACTGGATACAACAAGTAGTTGGTTATTTCATGGTTAAAGTGATACCTCACCCTGAAAGTGTATTTTACCATTCAAGTACTCACAAAGACATTTTGTTTGTCACGGCTGCGACACATCTCCTCCCTGTCCATTCCGTTTCAGTCATAAATACCACACCAGAGGTCATATGAACGTCAACATATGTCGGTCACATGGCTGTGAGACTTCAACTGAATTATTCCAACTATTACACCATGTAGTTGTATATTTTATAAATGCACAGAATCCATTATGCGCATCAGGGTATGCATGCTTTCACAGAAACACACATCTGAACAGTGTGTGTATATGACAGATCCTTTCCAAGAGAGACACACTGCCATCTCCCCAGTGTGCCTGATTGCTGCTCAGTGTGGAAATCCATTCCAGTAGGCAGTTTTAATGCAGACAAGGCAACACACACACACACACACACACACACACACGATTATTTTCCAACCCTTTCCCACTCTCAGTCCTATCTCTCCCTCCTCCTTCTTCGACCCTTCATAGGGGAGTAATTTCCTGTCTGCCTCAAGTTTAGATCTATCATTGTGTGTACGTGTGTATGTGTGTGTGTGTGTGTGTGTGTGCTACGATTTATGAAGATAAGCTATACAACCATAAACAGCGAGGCAGAGTGAGGAGAAAAGTGAGAACATTTTTGCATGTTCCTCTCAGGTTTAGAGTCTGTGAAAGTAGCTGTAGTTCTCTTCTTTTTTTTTTACACATACACACACAGGCACACACACACACACATACACACGCGCGCACACACACACACACACACACACACACACACTCACATGCACACTTCCCCGAGCTCTTTGCCCTCTGTTTATCTATCCTTGTGATAATATGTTTGCCTGCTTCTTTCCTAGTGGCACTAGGAAACGCTCATCTCTCATTGGACTAATCAGCATGCCGAAGCATCCGCTATGCCCAGCAGTACCACAGTTAATTGTGCTTGGCTTTGGAATAAACAGCATTTATTTCTCTAGATCTCATCACTATCTGTCTCTTAATTTGTTTCTGTCAGTCTCTCTCTCTCTCTCTCTCTCTCTCTCTCTCTCTCTCTCTCTATATCTCTCTGGCAGACCTCCCTTTCACTTTTGTCTGTCTCCTCTCTCTTCTTCACCCTCCAGCTTTTTATTTACTTTTGTCCGGTTGCTTGAAAGATATAATGTTAAAAAGAAATACAGTTTTTCTCCCTCGTCTATCGTCTTACTTCAGTTTGCTATCATTAATAGGAGCTTCTCAGTTTGCTGCCTCATTCAGCCTCCATTTAGCGAATCAAGGATTTCCATAAATTTTAATGCATTATCTTAAATGTGTTGACTCTTTTGGGGTCATTAATGCCAATTACTACCTAAACAGAAGCACCCACATGGCCTGGAGGCCTCTGAAGATGTGTGGTGAGCTGTGTCGAAAGAGAAAACATACCCTAAGGGAAGCTGAGTGGGAAAAAAAGGGAGACTTGCGATGTTGCGATTAGCTTTTACGCTTATCTGATAAATACTTAAATTAACATATTACGCCGACTGAATGGGAGTGAATACATCTGTGAGTCAGTGATAGAGGGAATGAATTTGTTAAATATGGAAAAGAGTAAGAAAACGAATACGCTGTCTGTAAAGAAAGAGGAGGCTTGGGAAGGATGTAGGCTTCCCTTAGTGTCTCACTGAGCCATCAAGACAGACAGGGTTTTTAAGTATTAATGCCCTTGTTTCATCCTGGAAATGAAATAACAAGTGAGCATTCAGAACCCTCTCTGGTCAATTTCACGCTTGGATGTTTTCCCTCAATTTTGGCGTGAATCCTTTAGGAAAACAGCGAGGGAATGGCAGCGGAGAGTGGCAGAGGTAGAGAGAGAGAGAGGGCGAGGGAGGAATAGAGCAAGAGAAACAGACAAAACAGCATGAGCGTTATAATGTGTGAATGAAGAAAGGGGACACGTGGACGAATAGAAGAGATTAGAGGAAAAGGGGAGGACAGAGGCAAAGGTTCGGAGATAGAAAGAGTAAGAAAGACAGATGGGGAGAATAATGAGAGTGGAGAGGAGGATGAGTTGGTGGGTTGTGGGTGCTGGCAGTGAGAGATTGTAGAAAAAGAGGGGCGGCACCTGTTGAGAGAGGAAAGCAATGGAGTGGAAGAATTGATCGAGAAGATGAGAAAATGGAAAGACAAGCAAAGTTTTAAGGATTAGAAGTCTGCTGGCAATCTCACGCAGCAGATGTCTTCTATTATGTTTGCTGCCAATTAAAGTGTTTACATGTGATTGTACATTAATCAGCCACAACATAAAAATACAATAAAACAGCGCAATAATTTTTTTTCAAGATGGCGCTGTAGGTAACGGCAGCCACTCCGAACGCTCTGAGCACTGTTTTTGTTTCTACTGTTCTTTTTGTTTCCTTTTCTTACCTCTACTTCCTTGAGAAGTTCATAAATGTATATCCTATGGATACGACAATTTTACAGACGAGAGCCAACACTCTCGCTTATTCTAGAGAGGAGTTACTGGCTCTTAAAAACTTCAAATACGGACGCAGACACAACATCCCAGCGGAGCTGTGGAGACGCTACAGAGGCTGCAAGGCTGGGGCTAAGCTAAAGGCGCAGCTGGCAAGAAACCTGAGGCGCTTCAAACCATCGCCTCCCTCCGTGATTATGGGCAACGTCAATTCGCTACCGAATAAGATGGACGAGTTTGTCGCTCTGGAAAAACAGCGGATCTACTGTGAGTGCAGTTTGTTCATCCTATCGGAGACATGGCTAACCGATATTATACCGGATGCTAACGTGGACCTGCAAGGTTTCACTGCGGTGAGAGCGGACAGGGACATGAGGGCATGCGGGAAAAGCAAAGGTGGAGGACTTATTATCTACACCAACAACCGTTGGTGTAACCCTGGCCATGTCTCAGTGAAGGTGGTTTTGTGTTGCCCTAATCTGGAGCTGCTAGCCGTTACCATGAGGCCATATTACCTGCCGAGGGAGTTCAGTCACGTGATCTCCCTCTGTGTGTACATCCCTCCGACGGCGGACGCGGCCGCTGCACGTGAAAGGATCCACAGTGTTACTGCACGGCTGCAGACCCAACATCCTGAGGCCTTCATGATAATTTCTGGAGACTTCAATCATGTCACCCTGGACTCTACCCTGGCTGCTTTCCATCAGGTTGTTGACTGTCCCACAAGGAAGAACAGGACGATTGACCTACTGTATACCAATGTTAAGGAGGCATACAGAGTCACCGCCCTCCCACCACTGGGCAAGTCGGACCACAACCTGGTGCACGCACAGCCCCAGTACACCCCCCTAGTCAAAAGACAGGCAGTCTCTACCCGCACCATCAGGAGATGGACTCCTGCAGCAGAGGAGGCCCTGAGAGACTGCTACAACACCACAGACTGGGATGTACTGCTGGGTGCACATGATGAGGACATAGATGGGATGACTCACTGTCTCACAGACTACCTCAACTTCTGTGCAGACGTGGTTGCCCCCACCAAGACTGTTCGGTGTTATCCAAATAACAAACCATGGACAACACAGGAAGTCAAGGATGTCCTCAACAGGAAGAAGAAGGCCTTCAGGACAAAGGACAGGGAGGAGATGAGAGCAGCACAGAGGGAGGTGAAACGCTGCCTGAAGGAGGCAAAGGACTCCTACAGGAGGAAGGTAGAGCAAAAGCTGAAGGAGAACAACATGAGGGAGGTCTGGGAGGGCGTCAAAACCATCTCCGGCCACAAAGCCAGGACCAGCACGGAGGGGGGAGGGGTGGAGAGAGCGAATGACCTGAACAAGTTCTTCAACAGGTTCAGCCAGTCCACCTCACACCACCCTCCAATGCCCCCCTCCCCCTCTGCAACAGCTGAGCAGCCTCCTCCCTACTCCATGGCCCACCGCCCCCCCCCCTCCACAGCAACCGAGCAGCCCCCCTCCACCCCTCCCTCCACCCCTCCCTCCACCACCCCCCCTTCTCACAATCTCCACAACCCCCTCCTTGCTTCACAGCTGACCAGGTGAGAGGAGAACTGAGCAAGCTTCGGCCCCGAAAGGCAGCGGGACCAGACAGAGTGTGTCCCCGGCTCCTCAAGACCTGTGCTGCTGAACTTGGGGAGCCGCTACAACGGGTCTTCAACCTGAGTCTGCAGCTCGGGAAAGTGCCCACCCTATGGAAGACGTCATGTATCATTCCAGTTCCTAAAAAGAACCGGCCCAGCGAGCTGAACGACTTCCGACCGGTGGCACTAACTTCACACCTGATGAAGACTCTGGAGCGGCTCTTCCTCAACCTCCTCAGGCCTCAGGTGCAGCATGCTGAGGACCCTCTACAGTTTGCCTACCGGGGGAAGGTCGGTGTGGAGAACGTCGTCCTCTATCTGCTACACAGAGCCCACTCGCACCTGGACAAGGGGAAAGGCACAGTGAGGATCCTCTTCCTGGATTTCTCAAGTGCCTTTAATACGATCCAGCCCCCTGCACTACAGGACAATCTCCTACAAATGCAAGTGGACCCCGGCCTGATTGCTTGGATCTCCAGTTACCTCACTGACAGGCCATAGTTCGTCAGGCTGAAGGACATCACGTCTGACACTGTTGTCAGCAGCATCGGTGCTCCGCAGGGGACTGTACTGTCTCCTATCCTCCTCACCCTGTACACCGCGGACTTCTGCTACAGCTCTGAACTGTGTCACATCCAGAAGTTCGCAGATGACACAGCCATTGTGGGGTGTATCAGGGACAGTGACGAGGTGAACAGGTGCCTGGTGAGGAACTTTGTTGCCTGGTGCCACAACAACAGCCTTAGCTCAACAACAGCCTGTACCTCAACACCTCCAAAACTAAGGAGCTGGTCATTGACTTTGGGAGGGACAGACCCAGACCAGTTCTGATAGGAACGGAGGAGGTCGAGGTCGTACAGACCTATAAATATCTTGGGCTGTGGCTGGACAACAGGCTGGACTGGACGAGCAACACGAGGCCGATATATCAGAAGGCTCAGAGCAGGATGTACTTCCTGAGGAGGCTGAGAGCCTTCAACATCTGCAGGAAGCTCCTGTGGATGTTCTATCAGTCTGTGGTCTTCAGTGTCCTGTCCTACGCTGTGGTGTGCTGGGGAGGGAGTGTGACGAAGGCAGACCTCTCCAGGCTGGAGAAGCTGATCAGGCGGGCCAGCTCAGTGGTTGGGATGAAGCTGGACCCTCTGGCAACAGTAGCAGAGAGGAGAACTTTGGACAAACTGCTGGACATCCTGGACAAGGTCAGCCACCCTCTGCACACTGTCACCACCAGCCAGAGAAGCCTGTTCAGCCAGAGGCTGCTCCTCCCCAAGTGCAGGACCAACAGACTGAAGAACTCCTTCATCCCCCGAGCCATTAAACTGTTAAACTCCTCACTGGAGGGGGGGAGAGCCAACAGAAGGACTGGAGGAGAGGGCTGAGCACCATTAACTTGCCCCGATAACAACCGGACACTCATGTGCAATATAAGAGACTGTACATAATTATTATTATAATTATTATTATTATTATAATTCTTGTTACTGCTGTTGCTACTAGTATTATTATTATTATTATTATTATTATTATTATAACTATTGTTATATTTTTTATTATATTATATCATCATCATTATTATTATATTATATCATCATCATTATTATTGTTATAATTATTATTATTGTTATAACAACAATTAAGAACAATTAATATTATGATTACTCCTGTTACTATGCACATATACATAACCTTCCAGGTACACACAGGCACACGCACATGTATATATGCATATATATATATATATATATATATATATATAGTCTTTGTTTTCTCTGCTTTGCTATTTTTCGCTAAGGTTTCATTTATAGTCTATTCTATGGTAACAGTGCTGTGAATGAATGTTGAGGAGAGTGCAGTTTCCCTGGCGGAACATCCAAAAGGGATTAATAAAGTAGTCTGTCTGTCTGTCTGTCTGTCTGTCTGTCTGTCTGTCTAGTATATCCTCCTTTCATGGGGAAATATTTTTGTCTTATTGAATATATTCGTGAGAGCTTCTTTTTTTCATTTGTAGGCTGTGACTTGTGATGCTGTGATTATATCTTTTTTATGACTACATTCCATAAAAATGAGATGGAAAAAATATTAGGAAGCCCTAACCCTCCCATTGCTATTCCCATTACAGTCAATGTACCTCCTCAGCACCATTGTTGTCTTTAGTATAGCCTACAATACATGAATATTGTAGTACAGCATTTCATCAATAAAGGACAAAATAAGTATTCATATCATGAATGTACTTCAAATATAAGACCAAAGAAAAGGATCATAGGAGGTATAAAGAAAATACAAGTGGGTAGCTGGAACAAACACTGACTGCTATGGTCTCATTAAAAGTTCTATTCTTGTTAGTTGTTAGTTTGAACAAAAGACAAAAAGATAAGAAGGTAACATAAAACAGAGAAAGAAATAGATAAGAAAGATTTAAAAACAGACTAGCCTGAACATGTGAGTTTCTATGCATTTGTGTGTGTGTGTGTGTGTGTGTGTGTGTGTGTGTGTGTGCGCGCATGCACGCGTTCAACTGCTGTTCACTCCATTTACCTGGTCATTGGGCTGCTTAGTTGGAGTATAATTGGTTGCAAAATGAGGTGGCATACACACAGAATAGAGAGAGACATGGTTGTGCACATACATGCACTCACACAAACACACACACACACACACAGTTGGAGTTATAAAAAAAAGGGAGTACTGGCTTATGTTTAAATATCTCAATAAGCTTGTAAACAAACTATTCTTTCAAATTGGGCCCCTTCTCCCACACCCCACAGCACCAGAGGCGTAGAACTCCTGCCCCTGCCAATATGAATACCCCCACCTCGTCCAACAATCACTAGCTAAATGTTGGCTAGCACACACAAGCAAAGTGCTTGCTAGGACAAGCTAATTGGCAACTAGGACAAGCTAAGTGCTTGCTAGGACAAGCTAAATGGCGACTAGGACAACCTTAATGCTTGCTAGGACAAGCTAAATGGTGACTGGACAAGCTAAATGCTTGCTGGGACAAGCAAAATGCCTGCTAGGACAAGCGAACCACAGGCTAAGACAAGCTAAATGCCAGCAAACACATGCTAATCACCAGTGCTTGTCACCTACATGTCCAGCATAAAACAAACCCACTCCTCATTTCTCTTCATCACCAGCATCTCTTTCAGTGCCCAAAAGTGGGTGAAAGCTGAATAGAGATTCACTTTTGTTCTGGAATGAGTTTCATCCACCTGCTGTACTGCCTCAGTATGGCTGGAGTTCCTTTTCTCCTCTGCTACGTGACCATTTTCTCAGCACAGAATTTTGTCTAGTCGCTGTGTTTTGTCCTCACGCAACCTCACCTGCATATATGGGGGTAACGTGTGATCATGAAGCCAAATCAATTTTGTATCAATCTATATTTTGTATTTTAAGGGCCCTTAACCTTGATTTTTTTTATCTCATTGAAATTAAATCTCAAATATTTGGTGCTACTATCTCTTTCTGTGTCTGTCTTGCTCTTTCGCTCTCATTCACCCACCCTCTGGCTCCGTCACTTTCTCATATGTATGCTCACACCATGAAATAACAAGCTTAAACTCACAAAGGGAGAATCCCGGTCAAAGGGTGTACTGACAAGCATATGTATTCTCATTGGAGTTGGAAGGAAGATTATTAAGGCCAATGATTAATTGACTGCGATAAAAGATTCATGTTAACAGCAAAGTTCATTAAAATCTTCAAACCAATTTATTAAAGCAGGTCATAGAGATCAGCAAGGATTGCATGGGAGAAAAAGAAGAGACATGACCTCCCATGAAAGCTTCAAAATGTGTCTCTTTTTGTCTTTGGGAGCATCCTTGTAATACCACAAACAGTACATATATTTGTGCCCCATTGTTAAATCTGCTTTGAGGATGTTTTACAACTGAATTAATGAAGTAAGATACTGTGCACTTGTTGTTCTTCATTAAGCGGGATATTTGGAGTGTTTTTGTGGGCATGTTTCATTTAAAAAAATGTCTCTTTCAGAAACCATGGGTGGTATGTCGAAGCCATTTAACAAACAAATAGTAATTAGTTCCTGTAATGGTTCTCCATTACATTTCTCAGCGGCCAAACTGTTTGAGAGGCAACCCAAGTGCTGCTGCACTATAATTAACAATAGCTTGTGTATTCCCCCAGAGGTGGCAATTCATGGGTGAGGGGTAGAACAAGAGAAATAAAAGAGGAATAGGCGCGTTCAGAATTGGCGTTAAAATTAATCCTGCGCAGTTTGATAACTAGGATTCTCATGGATTCACACCTGACTTTGAAATGCATGTCTACTTGCATCTTGATAATGCAACCCAATCTGGTTTACACACTGTAAAATATGCTAATAAACACATACATTAATTTGTTTGCATTGGCCTTTTTTGTGGTGGGAGGCAGAAATACATGCAAAATTAAAACAACATGAAGAAATCAAAAATAATACAGCAGTGTCACGCATAGATACACCCAATTATATCAATGGCACCTCATTCCAGGTAAAAGAAATGATGTTTGACACTCTCTTAAATCGAGTAAATCTCTACAGGATTAGGAAAAGAGCCTTAAATCTGCACTCTTGATTTACAAATCTGCAGGTGCAGTTAACTGCTCTGTCAAATTCACCAATTTGTCAAAGGATGGTGGGCAGCTACATTCCTTTGTGTCTCCCACCTCACTCCCCCATTTAGCCCGATAGCTCAAGGGAAAGATGGCACCACAATAAACAAAATGATCATTGAGTAGCTCCTTAGACAAGCAAGCACTTCATTACACATCCCTGGGCACAGATTTGACATAGATTATGGATCTGAGTGCACAGTTGGCAAATCAGTGGACCCAGGTTACGCTTGTTTTCGGATAAATTATTCTCATTCTTGGCTTTGTTTCACTGCTCTGTTCTTTCATGTGAACCACGAGTGTGTATTTCACCAAATATTAATTCTTGAAACTGACCCCAAGCTGTTTTGCTGACATAGTGACAGGATAACTATTTCCTTGTATGTTGGGATCATCAGTTGAAGCGGTGGTCCTTCAATGTAGGTTCACACAGCTAAAGAAATTTCAGTGCTAACATTTGGTCCATTCTCTGAATGAGACTTAAAGTGAACAAAAAATTAGGATTGTGTTTATTTAGACAGCAGTACAGTTCAACAAAATGTATTTCTGTCCTGTCGTATAAAGCATTTTCTCATCAGAAAAACCTCACGGCAGAAAATCAAGCGTTCGCACATTGTGTTGCGACCAACCCTTCCACAGGTTCACCAACATTTTTGATATTTAAGTATGAAAAATAAACGATGTGCACTAAACGCTTGTAGGTATGTGCACACAAATGTATGTGTAAGTATATTTAAAGGTACATGTATGTGTTTAAAATGAGTATTTAATAATGAATAATATAATATTGCATTAAAAACACTAATGTGCTGATCAGTGATGGTGGTTAACATGCTGGAATGTTGGGCATGTTGTTAAACAGAGCGATTCCATATGAGATGGCTCACTTAGATGACTAGAGACGGAAATAACACACTCAGTCATGAGCTTATTTGTTGAATGCAACAAGTTCCCAACCCACTGACTTTCCTCGGTCATCAAGCATGTCCTACCTTCCCTTGTGCTGCAGACTTGATAAATCCAGACTACTTGAAATCATCGTTTGCACTGGCTTGAAACAAGCAATGATGCTTGCGCTTAGCCAAGCATCAACTTGTGCAATCTTTAAAGTAGGGCTCTAAAAGTCTGGTGTACCTTGCAACCAAAAAAAGAGAAGTGAACAATATCAAAGTTTTCTTTGAGTATCTACATTTTTGGAACTTAAGCACTAAACTAGGAGTCAGATTTCAACCCTTCTAGGACAATTAACTCGGCTGCAACCTCAAGTAACCCTGAGGTGTGAAGAGGAGAAGCATTAAAGTACTTGAACCTGAACAGTAGAAGCAGAACACCACATCCTCCCCTCCACATTATGCAAATGCCTCTGCTGCTTCATTGGGCTTTACACACCTTCACACAGAGAAAGAGAGGATGGATACTGAAAATAAACCCTGCTGATGAACAGAACACTGCACATCTCTGCAAGAAAGGAGAAGCGATGATCCAGGGCCACTTGAGTCCCTTTGAGGAACATTTCTCTGGAATAAATTAGTCAAAGTTAGGGAACCGGAGACAAAAGTCCTGTCTGGTGAAGTTTCTCACGCATTTAGGTCACAGTTATCTAAAGAGGGATATCAAGAAGAGTTGAAGAAAGGGCAACTGGTTGTAAATATATTTGAAGTATTTTTATTTTATTCTGCATGTACGTGTAAATCATCATTTGTTTGATAAAGCATGCTGTTGAGGTCACGTCTAAGACACAAACACCTACCGCCATTGTGGCTGCTTTTGGACGCTGTTATGTATCTCAACAGTCTGATGGTCAAACAATAACTGAAACCCCCTGCCGGTTGAAGTGGGAGAGATATGTGTGACATTTAAATGA
Source organism: Aulostomus chinensis (assembly GCF_037954235.1). Lineage (NCBI taxonomy): Eukaryota > Metazoa > Chordata > Actinopteri > Syngnathiformes > Aulostomidae > Aulostomus > Aulostomus chinensis. Next base: position 9,673,924 of record NC_141325.1, read on the forward strand.
ATTTAAAAAACAATGTGACATTTAAATCCACTTCCTGCAGCGACTAAGCAGTAGGAGGTGAAGTACAGGTACATATCTCTCTAGTTTTCAGTCTGTGCAAGGAGTAATGTCTTCCAGGTGAATCGATGGGCACACTTACTCCAAACGATTATCATAACAACTCTTTATCCTGCCTTCTTGTGTGGCCATTTGGGCACAACAATACATTTTTGCCCTCTGACGTGGTTGAATAATACATCATACAGATATGATCTTTTGGAGCATCCCCCTGGCCCTGACCATGTTTTCATAAACTTTGACCTTCTTGCTGACAGCAGACAGGCAAGGACACTTCCTGACAGCAGCTGATTGAATTTCATTATTGCTCCCAGGATACTAAGACTGACATTAATACGAGGCTTTATTGTCTCACTCTTGCATATTTCTTTTTCTTCTACCTTTTCTCTGTCCTTAGGTCTCTCCAGGACTTATCTAAGCAGACTGAGTTGCCGTACGGTACAGTGTTGGATTCTGCAGTATATGATCACGTTCGCTCCAAGGCCATGAATCCCTTTGAGAGGGATCCTATGTACTCCCAGATGTGGCGGATGATAAACCGTACTGGAGGGGCTGATAACAATGTGGAGACTTCAAAGGACGGTGTTGAAAAGGTAAGTTGTTGTTCACTCCAAACAAAGGTGCTTTGACATGTGTAAAACCACCATGGACGGTAAAACAAAGACTTGAGTCGAAGGATTACTGCGATAGCTTTTGAATACAGAGGACCAGGTGCAGCGTGCTGGCAACCTCGCAGCAATTATTTAGTACTCTGTGACTGCATTCACATTCAAACCATCATTCGCCACCAATTTCACCTTGTCAGCTGTGGACCCATATTGTGATTTTATTGTAAAATCAAATTGAAGGACTGAATGATATTAGGCTGAGTTAGTCACATGCCTGTCTATGATTTCTGTTTTCACGCTACATAAATGGGCCTTTTTATGAAACAAAGAGGTTCTAACCAGTACACACACACACACACAAATCAGTCATAACATTAAAACCACAGACTAGGGTTTGGCCCTGCAATAAATCAGTATCCAATAAATTAATCCGAGTGACAATGTTTAAGTACCTCAAAATAACAATAACACAGTGGGGGAAGACGTACTTGTTCTCAAAGGAACTGGCAACTGATATTTGTGATGCAATAAAAAAGTACAATATTTCTTTTAATACTTCCTGCAAGAGTTCATTCCCTAATCTGTGTTTAGTCTATCCAATGTTTCCAAGGTCCTGCATATCCTTCACAATGTGTATTCACTCTCAAATCTTTAAGTTCCAATTAACCATCATATTGAACCTTCTTGTCACAGCCAAACAATGCTAGCATTTGATTTCAGTTGCAGTAAATTTACTGTTAACTTGGCACAACTTGTTTAATATTAGTGTGATGCAACATAAGCTCTTTAAATAAGATGAGAGTCATGGTTGGATCGTGTAGAAGGTATGGCGTGCGTCCTTCACTTCAGAGCTCCTGCCTGGAATTCTGCTCTGTATCTAACCGCTTATAAAGCCAATGACAGCACAGAAAGCATCACATTGTATGCAAGTGTAGATTTCGGTGATAGTATTGAAGGCGGGAGAGGGCTCGATGCAACTTTCAATGTGTGATAGCGGTAATAATGAAGGAGGGAGAAAGCTGAGATCACAGACTCTAATTCTCTGGAGGAGGAGGAGGAGGAGAGGAGACGAGAACGCTGTTCTGGAGAAAGACAATGCAGAGTAAGTAACACGCGTGAAGCATGGGGGTTCTTCCAGCAGCCCATCGGCCATAGATGGTCCACGTGAGGCCTAAGCTAACTAAAAGGTTTGTCAAAAAAGGAAAATTTTAAGCCCATTCTTAAATGTAGACACAGTGTCTGCCTCACCGACTCAAACTGGATGCTGGTTCCACAGGAGAGGAGCCTGATAGCCGAATGCTTTGCCTTCCATCCTGCTTTAGGAGACTCTAGGAACCAAAAATAAGCCTAAACTCTCAGAGCACAGTGTTCTACTGTGGTAATAAGGTACTATGAGCTCTTTGAGATATGACAGCCCCTGACCATTAAGGGCTTTGTAAGTGAGGAGAAGGATTTTAAATTGTACTCTGGATTTAACAGAGAGCCAGGAGTAAAGAATGAGACGATAGAAGTAATAGATTTTGCATTCTTGCTTGTAAACCTGCACCTCAAATTATAACAGATATTTAACTTCCTATATGATATACTGTAATTTATTCTAGGAAAAAGCTCAGCCTCCGTCCCGTTTTGACATACTACAGTCATCTATCCTCCTGATAGCGGATAAATCTGTGTAAACGATGAGAATGATTCACAGGTGCCTGGTTAAATACTTAATTCCCTTGGTGCATAACCAGCATCATAAATACCTTACTACTGCATCTCATTTCCATGCATTCAGCTTTATGTTTGCATCGCCCGTACCCTCTTCTCTCCCTCCCCCTGCTGGGATACATCAGACTTGAACAGTAGCCTGTACTGAAAGAGGTTCATTTCAAAGAGGTGGCGGGTATTTTTTTTTTTAAACTGATGGATTTAACACATAAAAGCGTAGAATCACTCACTCATCGGCAAAGGTGTTTATAATGCCTATGTAGAGGTGTGTGTATGAATCATGAACAAGTCAGTCTATTTTTTGCCTATCCGAGCTGTGTTTATGTAATTGCAATTAATTTTCTTAATCAGTGGAGAAAATATCACTGATCTTTTACTGAAAGGTAAATGTAGAAATAGCACATTGTAGAAATACTCTATGATCCTGTTTACACCAATGATGTGTCACCATGTCTTGGTGGGAACATGTGATAAAAGCTGAACAGTGGTTAGTCTTTTTGAAAAAAAAAAAGCTCTGTTCCTCTTATACAGTATTTAAAAAGTTATTTTACTTGTTTTCTACTAGTAAAAGAAATGCCTGATATCTTCTGGAAGATGTGTCCGGTTTATTGTTACGCATTTCTGTCAGGCTTGTATTGTAACAAACAAGGGTTTACAAGTAATCATCAAAGTTGTCAGGTACATGTGCTGGACTAAAAAATACAATATTTGTTGCACATGCAGCTCAGAATTGCACCAAAATACAATTACTTCAACTACTTCTAAGCACAGTAAGCCTATGCCAATTCGTTTTTCTTTTTTTTTTTAAGTTTATATGATTATTAAGGAGTCTACGAGTGAAAATGTCACTGTCTCAATTCAGGCTGACTGCAGGACAACAGGTAGGTGGAATAACAAGTCTGTTATACCAAGGCAGTCATTTAGTGAGCTAGTGGCAGGTTGGTGTTTGGGCTGGGATGAGTGGATGATGATGATGATATCCATGAAAGAGCCAAGCAGGGAGGATCCAGGGGCGGTAAGCAAGCTGGCAGCTTGGAGTACAGGCAGGTGATCCCGAGGACAAGGAAAACAAGTGTAATAACACAGCAGGCAGGCAGGTGAACTGGCAAGAGATGAGCTACACGTGTGACACATTGACAAACCGTAAATGGCACAATGATCCGGCAAGTACTGGCTCATGGTGTCACGTCGTTGGAGCACAGAGGTGAAGAGTCAGTGGCGGCAGGGAGGCAGGTGTGCTGATTGATGATGACGGGCAGGTGTGCCAGGAGAGCGAGAGAGCGACAGAAAGGAAAACAAACGGGTGAATACACACACTCATTCAAGAGACAAATGCACAACAGTGGGAGAAGGTGGTGACAGTTTGTAAAACTTCAGCAATCTTTCCATGTCATGTTAAAAAATGTGGACATTTTAATTCTGTTCCACATTGACTTTGGTCACAATTTGTTTGCATGCAGTAGTTTCCCTGTATTATTCAGAAAATGACAATATTATGAATTGTATATATACACATAAAAAACATTTCCTGGTGTCTTGCATTCACCTATGACCTCCGGTGTCCTATGGGGATGTTAGGAGCAGGTTTTTGGACTTACAGAATATTTGGAATATGTGTCTCAAATGGGGGGTTTCTACAGCTGTCTGGGGGTCCAGACAGGAGGGGAGCAATGACAGAGGTTTGTTTCTATTACCTGGTTTGGAGTTTGGAGTGGTGTTAAGCTGAGCTCTGTTGTTTTGTGATCGGTACATGCAGGAAAAAGTAGGAGTGAAGTGGAGGGAACGGAGACCCTACAGAGTCGTCTCATGCTAGGTTCATGTTCCCTCAAATGTCTTGTGATAGCTATTGATGAACGTCCACAGGAAGATGCTCAAGTGTGCACAAGTGATTGATCCCTGAAATAGTGAATGCTGAAGACTGAATACTCCATGATGAGTAAGTCATGTGACAAAGGTTGCCTTTTAATAGCAACAGAGTGCAACACAGACAGGAGATGGAATTAGGCAGAGTGCTGGTCATAAGCAGGATGGGAAGAGAGAGAGAGGATCTGCTTCTGTTGGATAAATTAGAGGTGACAACTCCAGACTGGCAGCAAGCACTGCACAGCAGCAATTAGACAGCACACAGGAGGGAGGCAGACCTCCCCTCCCCCCTTTCAGTGTCATGCATTCACCTCTGTCTTTACAGATTTGGGTTTTTCTCCTCTGCCTCTCTTTGCTCCACCGCCACCGTTCGTTTGCATCAGTCTGTCTTTTGATTTTGTCATTACGCATTTTCTCAAGCCTCTTCACTTTATATCTCTTTTCTCCTTATTGCGTCTCTGTTGATATTTATCTTTCCGGTACCACCCCCTTTTCCTCCCTGTCAGTCTCTAATTCATCTTTGTATACATGGTGCACTCTAGTGGTACAACGACGCTTGTCCCTTTGTCTTGTACTTGTTGTACTGAAGCAGGCTGAATGTTATAAAATCTCCATCTATTATTCCAAATTAAAATGCTATCAATTTGAATAGAACTTATAATTACTCACATACTTTTATATTCCCCTCCTCATTATGCCTTTTGGAGTTAATCTTCCCTTTAAGAAAAGTCAGTAAAGTGATTCAAGCAATTATGAATTCCGCTCATGCTGTGACCACTACCAGGAATAACACTTCCAAGCTAGAGGCTATTTGGAAACCATGACGTTATTAACGGACCCCCACCACTACTACCACCTCCTGCCCATGGGTCAGTCATGGATAGCTTTTATTGTCTCTTTTTTTGATATATAAGGTGTGTTTGTCTTCCTCAATCCATTCCCTTCGCTACATTTGATTCCTGTGTGGGTAAGAACTTAGTTTCCTTCCCTCACTGTCATCCTCGCTTTATAACTCTCTCCCTTTTCTTCTCCTTCCATTTTTTTCCCTGCTACTGCTTTCTTCCTCTCTTTCTCTTTTCTCTCAGGCATTTTCTCTTTCAAAATAAACCTCTTACTCCTCTCTGTCACTGTTGTCTCCTGTACACTATGGATTTTTCTCCCTTTTCAGTTTCGATCCCCTGCAGCAGAATAATATTAAATGTCAGAATGGGTCAGTGTCTGAGCTGTCTCTGGTAACCCACACACACATAAACACACACACACACACACACACACACAAAAAAAGTTGCATGCACATGGGTAAGCATTCACATTCACACGCAAATACATGTTCCAAAGGCAGACGAGTACGTGTTACATACACCATGACCACATGAACAGAATGGCACATCTCTCTGACTGTCTATGACACATGAAACATACCTTTTTTTAAAACTATTGACACGGACCAAAATTACTGAGATTGTTCCAATATTGAACAAGAACACTGTGACCATCAACTGGAACATGGCTCTAAATAGCAGATCCATGTTAAAGTGCTTGCTTTTTCCACCTACAGGTTCAGATCATTCCATAGAGATTGTTTTGAAGGTCTCACTGTTATTATTTCCACTGAGATACATGTGTGTTTTACATGCAACTGAAGTCTAACGCTGAAATCTCATGTATTTACTCGCAGTAATTTAGCAGTAACTTTTTGTTACAGTTGATGAAATTATATACTCTCATGTACACTTCTACTGTGAACATGTCAAAACTTGTCCTCCTACAAACGCCATTCCAAAGAATGGAAGTGAAACAAACAATTCATCCTTTAATTTATGTCAAACAAGGAAAATAACTCACAGCTCAAGGGGAGCTATAAATGCATACTTTTAACAGACGGTGTTTGACATAATAATTACTTTTTTTGTTGGATTCATCATACCCTCACACAATATTTGACAAATTCCAATAATTTTAGTCCCTATCAATCATTTCAAGGGCCCAGGTTGAAAAATACTGGAATTTTCATTTAATTTAGTGTCTTTTAGGATGTTACACATGAGTCATGTCACTGATGAAGAGGCATCTCACTTTAATATCTTAGTAAATGTATCCACTGCTGCATGTCTCAAGATAGAACATGAAGCATTGTTGTGTTAGTATGTTGTATTTATAGGACTTGCTACTTACCAGTCGACGAGCTTAGCTGAGGAGCTTCCGACAGCTGAGCATCTGTAAAAGTAATCATTAAAATTAACTATCATTTACTTACCCTCGTAAATACTTAACCTCTCCTTAACTCTTGAACTTTAACTCGTACATTACAGACCATAAAGCGATGTGCTACCAATGTGAGGTATCACATAATTGTCATAAAAACAGAAGGTCATAGAGTATAAAATGGAACCTTATTCAACTTTGAGGTATTAAACAGGACAGATCAACATCTAATACTCAACTGACATATAGGCATGTGTGTACGGGGGCACAAAAAATGCATTATATCATCTTTTAATAGAGCCTTTGTGCAGTTTATAAACAAGCATGTCTCTTTCATGCTCTTTTGTTAAGTTAAATGCATGTGTGCATGACCATTTTCTTATCTGACTGCTGTAGATGCCACAGGAGAGCCAAACAGAAAGGAATGGGAAATGGATGTGTCACTGAGTGGCTTTTAAGACTTGACACGAGTACACACACACACACACACACACGTGCATGCGGGTATATACTCACACACTCTAAATGCAGCTCATAAACTGATAAAATCAACACATTTCTATGCTCACTCATAAACATTCTGGCACGTGCACACGCCTGGTTGGTGTGAGGGTCCCTGTGTGATATGTGACAGCTACTCTCTGTCAGGCCTCAAGAGTCCCCGATGACTGCTGAGTGACTTTAGAGTTGAGTGGATTGCCAGTTTAAGTGATTTTCTGTCTGTGTGACTTTCTTCTGTACCAGGTGAGAGTTCCACTTCAGAAAATGCATCTTTTCCCATACTGCCTCACGAATCATATATTATCATTATTCCCAAGCCTCATCTTGATGGCAGCTTCTTAAAAAGAAAAGATCGTCAGGAAACCTTTATTGCAAGGTTAACCTGAAAGACTATAAAGTAATGAAAGCATGGTAAAGATCCTGCTCTTTCAGCAACTTCTCTCCAATCGTAACACGCGGCAAAATTATTTTCACCCGGAGAATTTAAAGTGAATTTGGATCAATTTCAGCCACGCAAGTAACAGTCAATCAGGGCTGTGAAATGAGCGAAGGAAAAAAAAGAGGGTGAATGTGTTGGAAACAGTGAGTCTCACGTTGAATAGCTCATACATATGCACGTATTCAGATTGTATTTAGCCCAAGCAATTTTGCATTTCCTCTGTCATTTGTAAAACCCACATTTCCAAAAGAAAATACCCATTTTGTGGCTGTGAATTTCAAATGTTGGGCAGTATTACCAGTGTGAATTGGGTCTGACCTGTTGGGCTTATACTGTCATGCCGATCAACAGAGGCAAACAGGGTTATATTACTCGTTATACTGATATATCCTTAGTTTCCTCGGTGCGTGCTTATTTCTGAGCCTGAAGTGCCATCTTATGACCGAAGGAAATAACTAAAGCAATTGTTTGGTGTGTTTTGCTACACTGTGGCACTGGCACTTACCCCTAATCAGCTTTAATCAGCAGGCTCTTTATTTCACTGATGAGCTGAGTTTCTTCATCAGTGAGATAAAGAATCCTTACTAAAAAAAAAGTAAAAACACAAGAAAAACAAAAATGGAAAAACACAGTCCTACTAAACTCGCCAAACGTTCCCGTGTCTTGACTGCGGAAGTTCTTCTCTGTGTGTCTTTCTATAATGACATCATTTTGGAACTGATGTAAGGCACTTTATTTTGTCTTACAAATATTTCATCAAATTACCTTCAATATAGATCTATTTCTCTTCACTTTTGGTGCTCTGCCACCAAAAAATGATCTGTTTTCTCCATCTTAGAAGAAAACCAACAATCAATAAGTGTAAATAGATACAATTCACATCTGACATTCCATTTGTAACTAAACAAACTGTAATGAAGTGAGAAGGAACTCAGCAAACCTTACTTTTGAAACTCTGAGGTACAAAACACGTCATTTCAGAATTCATTCTAAACTTTAGTGATGGCAATCCGTCACACAAGTCAATCGGCAATGGCAAGAACAAAAAAACAGTCTGCCATCGTAAATGTGAAAAATCTTGACATCTGTGGTGTGAGTGTAACTTTGGAAACTTACTGCACATTCAGAGGAAACGTTCTTAGTTAGATATTATGATTAGCTATATTTCTGTTATTACCACCACTGTTATTGTTCGTTATTATTAGATATACCAGTCTCTCTCTCTCTCTCTCTGTTCGCCTCTGTTTCTATTATACATCTGACTCTGTCTGTCTCTCTTTTCCCGATCTCTTACATCCCATCCAGTCAAAGCAGATGGCCGCTCACATAATGCCCGGCTCTGCCTGATAAAAGTCAGTTTTATCGTTACTGCTGTCATAGAAGTGCTTCTCTAAACCAATTTAAAGGGTGTGGAGATCTGTTCTATTTATAAAGGGTCATGATCTAACTTGTTCTGATTTGGTGCTGTAAAAATAAAGTCACAGTGACTCTCACAATTTTTTTTTTCATTCTTATGTTTGTATTTTAGAATGAGCACACGTGCTGTGACTGTGAATTATTATCATAATTATCTCAAGTATTCTGGAACACAGAGTTGAGATTTCAACTGTATTTTACAGGAAACGGCGTCCTCCGTGCCCCCTGTGAGGTTTTAACTCTGTTTATGACACTTCTGGCACATGGATGTAGCTTTTCTTGGCAATCTTTAGATTTTTTATTTGATAATCCAAATTGCACACAAAACTACATCAGTTCTACATTTGATACATTATTATTGATGGTGGCAAATTGCCTCACTTGTTCGATGTTTAACTCCATTTTGTAACAAGCTCATTTCCCATCACTTAATGTCCCCCATATCACCATCTGCCCATTTAGCATAATGACTCCAGAAATTATGATAAAAATTACCATCATTTCTTCACCTCTGCTACATAAATTTCGAGACTGGAAGTAAGGAGCTGTATAATTTAAACCTATAAGCTTCCACCAATTTACCATAATGACTACAGTGATGATGATAAAGATTACACTGATTCCTATGACAGATAGAGCTGATATTAAATCAGCCACGACTTGTTTAGATCTTTCAGTCCTCAGTGAAACAATCATGGCGCTCAGGAGGACAATTGAAACAAAATAAAGGAGAGATGAAGAGGGAAGAGAAAGAAGATTATGGATGTAGATGGTGAATGGGTGTTTGGGGAGCAGGACGGGGAATTGGGGAGATTTGGCGAGGTGGAAAGAATGTTGAAAAAGGATGAGAAAGTTGAGGTAGCAGGGAGGAAGGATGGAGGGACTGATTGAGAAACTGTAAGAATTGGCGGTCAGGGACTATGTAAGGTAAAAAGAGATAAAGAAAAGAATGATGGAGGATGGATGCTGAGGATGTGAGGTAGAGGAGAGGAGTTTTGGAGAGCCAGCAAGTAAGTGTGACTTTTAATTTGTATATTCTTTTAATGAATAAAATCTTAAAGTCTCATATGTCCATTTGCCTAAAATGACTCACGTCGCGTTGACTCGAGTGCATTACTGAAGTCAAAACCATCAAATAAAGACAAATCAAACATCATGAGGATTTGAGAGGATTTAGGGACACAAGCAGAGTATTCAGAATTTATCAATGAGAGCTATGGCTCCTTTCCAGCTCGTAAAAGCCACTTTTTAAAAAAATAAAAATAAATAAAAACATAATAGGGTCTTCGCCTGAAGTACCTTCAGGCTCAGGCCCTAATAATAATTTTATCAATATCAGAAACATGGTGAAACAAAGATGTGAAGTTAAGAAAAGAGGATGGACAGGAAAAATCAAGTGCTGAAGAATGACAAATATAAGAAGTTGCGAGGATAATGAAGGGAGGAACAAGAAAAAGTAGAAAAGGCCTGTGAGACAGATGGCAGAGAGAGAGAGATTCATGGATAGATCGGTGCAAGTGACAAGGTAAACAACACACAGAAAGCTTTGGAAGGAATGCAGCAGAGAGTAATGGTGAGCGACCACGGTCCTTGTCCTTTTATCTCCTTTCCTCTTTCATTCATCTATCCACATCTCTCTCTCCCCCTTCTCTCCCTCTCTGCTGCAGCTGTTGTCAAGCCACTGTCCTCAAAAGCATGCAAGTAGAAGCACGAAGATGTGTCTAAAGATTTGGAAGTTTATTAGAGAGTCTAGATGGGAAAGATGTTTAAACAGTGTATGTCAATGAGGCCAAAGCTGCATAATTAATCAAGATATTATTGAAAACATCATAAAGCGAAGCAATATCCAAATGACAGGACCTGCACTCGTTTGATTGAGGTTAAATGTCAACTTCTGTATTCTGGTGCTACAGTCTTACAAAGCTGAATGTCATAGCGCCTAATATAACGAACATCCTTTGATTTACAACACAATTACTATGTTTTCCTCAATACAATCCACAGTGTGTATCATCTAGTGCCACCTAGTGGCTGCAGGATATTTGCTCCACAGTGCATGTATTCGTCTAATCCTTCAAGGAAACGCCAGAATAGTATCCCGAGTTTAAAAGTCTTCCTTCAGAGGTATCTGCTGTCCGAGGTTTCTCGTTTTAATATTTTCTTAATGAAAATGAAATGCAAAAAATGACTGTTCCCACTAAAAAATTATACCCCTGTATCGGTTAAACAATTGGGGTATTTTTTCGCAGATGATTTTGCCACACAATGACCCTCGCCGCCTATCACTGTGTAAGTGGGTGTGGGTGTATTGTCGGTGCACTCTCCAAATGGAGAGGCCTCTCTATCACCTGTTTACCCTCTCAAATCACAGTCGACAAGAGATCTGTAGGCAGCAGTGTGAGTGCGTGGGTGTATGTCTGCTTGTCTCACTGTGTGTTTGTGTCAGTGTCACAGTTCTTTGAGGACCTCCTGCCAACCAGCCATTGGTCAGGGAGTTGCCAAGGTTACCATGCTGGGTGGCCCAGCTGTGTTCCGTGACAGATCTCTGTGTCTGTGATTCCGCTCTCTGTCTCTGTCTCTGTCTCTGTCTCTGTCTCTGTCTCTCTCTCTCTCTCTCTCTCTCTCTCTCTCTCTCTGTCCATCTTATCGAGTTTTTATGAACAAAGCATTCAGGTCTCAAGGTTGTCAAAAGCTACGCACATGACTTGCATCTCTTACGATACCCACGAGGGACATGCAGAGAGTATTATGTATGAATCTGTTGAGGCAGCAACAAAAACAGTTGTGGATACATACATCTGAATATCTGCTGCATCCAACTGAGGTTTTTCTCTAATATTTGTAGCAATAACATAATCAAGAAGACACAGAAATATCTTCATTATGATAGCAGTTAGTACCACTTGTGAATGTATGCTCTGTCACTTCTTTCTGCAGAATGACAAGCAAACACCCTTTAAAATGCTGGTTTTCTAAATGGAGTTTGGTTTCTGGAATGCAGTTAAGATCTTCTCCATCAGTCTCATCTGTGAATCCTCCGCATGTCCTCATAAATTCTACTGTAATTCATAGCTGCAGCCATGATGTTGCAATGACAGTCAGCTGGCCACTTCCACAAATATGTAAACCAGTATGACTGGTTCCCATGATGCTATGATAAAATAATAAATAAATGAAAACACAAATTATTTGACAGAGAATACACAATAATTAAAATATATTAAGGAATATATTCATCAAAGTTTCTAATCAGTTTAACATGTATCAATTCTAAAGTGACTCAGTGATGAGACATGGCTGAGTTGTCGTTTGTGGGAGTTGGATGGATACCAGTGGTTGAAATTTCCATGATTGTGCACTGCAGTTGTAAGCACACATTTAGCATCTTGAATATAGTTTACTATTAAGAATTTTTAGTTAACAGAAGGCCAACATAAACTCCCGCCAGTCAGACGTACTCTGCTGCATCTGAATCTTCTGTAGCACTACAAGTTTTGTTAGAATACCTTCAAACAGGTCTATTTCTGAAGTGTCACAAAGTCTTGAGCAGTGCATGGAGGTGAACTAGCTACTACCACTCACGCATTATCCCTCCCACTTTTCATCCCTTGTGTGTGGGCTTGATTTGTTTTCAATGTCAGGGCTGATGGTCGGGTATTTTGGTGTCTGAGACAGTGAGATGACATTGTGCTGTAAGAGAGGGGTTGGCGCAAGACTGCTTTCATTCGATTTTTAAAAAATTAATATCATACTCGTGTTTGTCATGGATTTTATCGGATTAGGATGAAATGTATGTAAAGGCTGATTTGATAGGTATCGGTTACTGTGCGTGACAACTGCAATATCCTCTTTAATAACCAAGCCTCTGCTAAAACCACAAAATGCCATTTGTGGCTGCTGGGCTCTCTTATTTTCTGTTTTCTAGTGGTGCAAATCACTCTGACAGGAAAAAGAGAAAGCTCTTTTCCTGCAGAGTCTGATAGCTCATTAGGATTCAACACTACAAACCCAAACAGCAAACATATTTTCCTGCTGTTACAATTCCCTGCGTGTGTGATGACAGTGTTTCTGTGTTGTGACTCAGATTCAAGGACAGCAGATAAAATGAGGAATACAGAATGGGGGAGGTTTTACTCTCCATATTAAAGAAAGGGGATGGAAAGTATCAAATGACATATTTGAAATGAAAGAATGATGGCTGTTACATAACAAAATGGAGAGACAATGATTTTGGCCCTCGGTAGCTATCACAATCGCCATATGTTAACTCAGTGTGCTAATATTAAAACTATTTTAGAGGTAATGCAGAAAACTGACTTTGGTACTGTATGGAATCATATGATAGTTAATCCAGCAGATTAAATTTTGTCATTTGCCACTTATTTTGCTTCCTGTGTCAGACTTCGAGCTGTATCTGAGTACTTCTTAGTTCTGGCTAAGCTAAAATCCAGTGGAATTTTGGCCGCAGAATATTTATAGCAGATAGCAGAGAGAAGGGATGTCTCTGTAGAAAATGGCAAACATCTTTATGAAATACAAATAGATGCTGCTGTAATGAAATAGAGTCAGTTGTTACTGTCACACTTTCGCGGCCCCCATCTTTTATTCTCAGGGGAAAATCCTCCTTCACTCCTGCTGCTGCAGAAGCTAGCTTGTTAGCTCTGTAACTGCAAGTTGATGTCCTGTTGTGAAAACTTCAATTTAAAAAGAATAATGCAGAAAACATACTTTGGTACTATATGACATTGTGTGATCATTTATACAGCAAATTTATTTTGTTGTTTACAATTTTTTTTTTTAGCAATTTCTGTGTCTGACTAACAGCCCAAGCGGAGTAACAAGCTGCTTGTTTGCTCTGGCTAAGCTGTACTATGATGGAACTAAGACTTCATAGTATGTACACCAGATGAACAGCAGAGAAATATGGTGTCTTTATGGTCAATTACTACCTTTTTTGTGAACTACAGATAGATGCTGCTGCGTCAAATTGGGTATATTGTTAGTTTGTTGGTGGTTCCCATCTATCACCTCTCCTGCTCCTGCATTAGCTAGCTTGCTAGCTACGTAGCTACAAATTTGGAAGCTGATGTGTGTATCTTTAGCAACAAAATTAATGAGATATATTGTCATATATGTAGCTTAGACATTTAAGTATAATGTGTAGAGATGTGGTCTGCCAAGGCAACATTAAATTTCTGCTGTCACATGTAAAATAGTTGCTAGTAGATGATGTTCTTTCACATTAAACCATAGCTGGAACTTTAACTTACTTTGATGTATGGCTATTGTCCTAGAATCAGTCAGAGAGGAATCATCCTCTGCGAGTCGCAGTCAGGGATTTGATTAAAAACTCTGACTACTTACTAATGTGGCTAAAGTCAAAGATGTAATAAGATACAAGAGGATGTAAGGAAATAAATGAAAATAGTGTGATTGTGTATGACTGCGTTTCTGTACTGATTTTCAGTTTGTTGTAGTTACCACTCGGAGCCCACCAGGGGTCACCCTCGAGTTTTTCTTTTGCATGTCCGCTGCAGGAGAATAGAGCCCGGAGAATAGAGGCTACGACGGATGAGAGAATTTGCAAGGAGTACACGTGTAATGCAAGCGGGAACTGCGGCAGTTACCACAACGAGCTAAAGTAGCAGGCTAACATCGGTGAGCCGAAAAAATGGCTGTTACACGGAGCTACAGAGATGGAGAACGTAAGGAGGAGCAAGTGGCCCACATTCAGTGGTTGTGCAAATGCACCGCTCGCAAATTCTCCGCGCGCAAGAATATATATATATATATATATATATATATATATTTATATATGCAACACATAGACTTAGTGGGTGACAGGTGTCCAGCCGATGATACGATACGGTTCACTTATGCTACGCAGCCAATCATAGCATTGACAGTGCTTGGATATGTGCCCTGCTCATTCGGTCTGTGGCACCGTGGAGGTTAGCTGGCTAGCAACAGTGCGGCAGATGAGAAAGGCATCGGCATCTGGGGAACTAGAAATGCTCTACAGCGACACCAGCGGCTGGCAGACCTAACTGCTCTTCCTGCTCACTGTGGGACTCAGGGGATTTGAATGGGGCTTAATGTATCATACTCGGGGCTGAAAAATCGATATTCTCTGAGGAAACAAAATATTGCTATATATTGCAGAATCGATAAAGTTGCTCAGCCCTAGTTACAATAGACATCGAATAATTACTATCTATTCTTTAGGGCCTGAGCCTGAAGGTACTTCGGGGTGAAGACCCTATTATGTTTGCTCGTTTCCATCTGTTTTCTTCTTGTACTATGTATGTTAATTAAGTCTGATTCTATATCTGATCTGTGTGTCAATGCAGGGAAGGCTCAAGAAGTTGTCTAACACCTACACAATCTTGTTTTCCCCTTTTCCTCAATCTGTCTTTTTCTCGCTCTGTCTGCCTCTCCGTGTCTGTTTTTCTCTCATGTCCTTATGGTAATATTTTTCTAATAATTACAACAGCCAACAAACGAAAAAGTGAACGTCAACATATGAAAAGCATATAATTGACTGTTTTATTGCTAGTGTGAAGGGGCTGTCATGGACTCAACTTTTTATGGACATGCATTACTTACATATGGAATACCTGACAGCAGAAACCTCTCTGTTTGGTTTTGGTTTTTCTCAGTGGATGAGTTGTTCACCAGCCTGCAGCCATTGTGAGATATTAGAACATCAGAAATTGGGGAATTATAATAGTTCTTCTGGGATTTACTAAATCCATCATGCTTGTTCTTATGATTTTTTTTTTTTTTTTTGTAAAAACGGGTCTCTGATTACCGAGAGAAAATGACAAAAAAGGAAGCAAGAGACAAGCAAAAAAAATGTAGGGAGAGAATTATTACTAATTGTTCATCTAAATATTTTACAAAAAGTGTCTTTCAGTCATTCTAAATTAAATTCATTTGTTAGATGTGATGTTATTTTTATTTGTGCCTTCTTGATAACGAACCCTTTTCCTCCAAAAGCTCTAGTTACTAAAGTCACTGCAGCCCAGCGTTGAGCATGTGATTGGGTATGAGTGTTAAAAGCTCTAACTGTTCAGTTACAATCAACAGTGTGTTCGCAGACTTTCTGAAACACGTTTCCATTTCAAGCTCCTGTGGTTGAACAGGGTTGTTGTCGATCCCTTGACGGTGATTTTGCGCAGCATTTTTTGCAATTTTAGTTGGGTAATTAAAAGGTGTGTGAATTGAATATGTATATTTAAAAAGTAATCTGAACTACTGAAACAAAGCCATGAGAATGAAATTAGGCTCCTTGTTTTTTATGTTATAACTTGTCATTGTCAGGAAATCTTAATTGAAGAAATATGTCATCATTGATGGGGAGAAGTAAAAAGTGGCTTATTGGTTGTAAAGGAAAAACTGGAAACTCAAAATGAATTAGACTGAATAATGAATAGAAAAAGACACAACCATATTTAAATCAGTACTAATCTCAGGGATTTACAAATGTAGGACCATACTCTGTCTACTGTGCTCCGAGTTGCTGAGCAAACAAAACTATGCAAGCTGTGCTGCTATGGAAACCAAACATGGTCAATATTCATACAGGATTTAAGAAGGTGGTTTTTTGTTTTTTGAAAATGAGAAAGTATTTTTGATGAAGGGAAGCAGCTGAATGTGTGGAAATAACAACATCAACGCAGCAGAGGTGTCATGTCGGGTGAGACACTCGGGAGGCCTTGATTTTTACAGGCAGCGTAGCAACTGCATGTACAAAAGCTTCTGTTTCTTAGTAAAGCAATGTATCAATGATGTAGCTGATGTGGCGTTGAAGCAGCTTGTTTGTAGAATGCAAGCAAGCCGTTTCTATGCTCTCGACGATGAAGAGTTGACAGACCCTGCAGGCTTATTGGGTTCGCTTCCCTTTATCTTACATATAATGGAAAAATCTAGACAGATTTTAAGTTCTGCAAACTTTTATCCACAGTGGAAACCAGATTCCAAACTCTGGATACATTCATGGACTCCTGTTGGCTGTTACTGCTCCCCGCCGTTGTATCCAGTCTGTTGGCTCCCTCCTAGGAAGGTGCTCACTCAACTTCTTGAACTGCGTGACAAAGTCTGAGCTATTTTTTGTGGACTCCCAGTGTGAACTGTCAGATCAGTTTTGTCTGACTCTAGCAAGTTGTGTGAGTCAGTGTATTTAGCTGACATTTTCAGCTACTTAAATGGACTCAATCTATCCCTCCGAGGAAAATCAGAGGCCATGATTCATGCCCACAGCGAGACAGAAGTTACAATAAAGAAGCTCTGGGACAGAAGGGAGTGGTTCAGAACAGCTACAAGTCCTTTGATAATGTGTGCACTCAGAAACCTAGAAGAGGCAAAACTTTAATCTGAGTCCCCGGTAGGGGGGCTGGTCAGCCTCATGGAGTTATCTTGCAGTAATACTTTGAAACTGATTTTAACTGACGTGCAATTTGAACTTTTCCGGATGCAAATTTCCTCTGAACATCCTGATCTGTTTAACAAGACATTGATGTTTCTGTCACCGTTAGCGAGCACTTACGTGAGTCAAGCTGGATTTTCAACACTTAGGGCTTTTAAAGACAAACTAAAGGAATAAATAGATGTTGGGCCTGATCTCTGCTAGAGCTGGCATCCTTTCAGACAGACATCAAGACTTTGACAGCTGCTTTGCAACCGCATCACCCATCTCTTTAGGTGAACTGTCAGATTGTGCAATGTGACAGCCCTCGATGTGCGATTCATATGCAGTGTATCAATAGACAGCGTTTGATCTCGCAGAGACAATGTTGTGTCAATTTATGGACGTGGATGTGTTTTTAGCAAAACACTTCAAACATTAGGCCCCAAAGCTGTGATGGATTGTAATTATAATGCATATTTTTGTATGTAGGATGTAAACGCCTCGGGTTGTATAGTCTAGATAGGCAGGCATGCTGTTTTATTGTCCATATGTTTTTAATTTGCATTATAATTTCTAATATCTAGGCTACAATTGTTATTAATATACATATATTCCAGAGACGTACACCCAGTGCTAAATTTTGCACATTAATGGATCAATATTGACTTAATAGAAATAAGACAGTCATTTTTAGCCTGTGGTGAACATTCCTCTGTCTGAAATGTCAAAAATTGTAGCAGGTATACCAGGTGTCCCCCACCCCTCACCCCCACAACTTACTTTATGAAAGCCCAAATCTAACTCTGAAATCAGAGGAGCTAAATAAATATATTAATATGTGTGTAAGTTCGACATACACAGATAGTCATCATTACGGCATGTGTAAGTCTGAAGGAGATTAACTACACTAAGATTTGCTTAGGGAAATAAAGGGGGAAAACACAAAAGTAATTAAGGCAAAAGAAACAGAAAGAACAAAGTTGCTCAAGTTAGACATATTAATCAAATGCCCCCGCAGAAAAAGAGAACATAAAACACTTTTAAAACACATTTGTCACCTGCCTGCTCTGCTTCCCTAAAGCTTGCAATTAGATAACATCTTAATTTACAAGATAAGAAGAAACATGGAGGATGAATCACTGCAAATCCCTTTTGTTTTGAGAAGGAACAAGGGGAGGGGATTTTTCAAAAGAAAAACATACGATTGCATTGTTTTGTTATATTTTTCCTGCCGTCTTTTGTTTTGACTACTCTCGTACAGCCTCAAGGAAATCCTCTTTTTTCTCTTCTCAATCTCCTGCCCTTCCCTCACCCTTTCCCCACTTTACTTTTCATTCTTTCGGGTAATCTTCCTTCTATTCTCTCTCCTCTCTTATGTATTTTTTGTTCTCCTTAGCTTCCTACCATCCTCTTTCCTTCTCGTCTCTTTGGCTCCCGGCCACTGTCAAGGTGTTTCTACATCCATCTTTCCCTTTTTCTCTCCAGTTTCTCTCTCTCTCTCTCTCTCTCTCTCTCTCCACCATCCTCTCATTTTCACATGGCTCGCTGGGCAGCCATGCTCTGCGTCTTTATCTCTGTCTGTAGGAGAGAAAGCGGCCCAGTGCCAGCAACTAATGGACTTTTGGAAAACACAGACAGACATGCATCACAGGCTGGAGAACCAGGGAGGAAGGATTTGGAGTGAAGCCGAAGGGAGAGTGGTCTCAGAGTGAGATAGAGGACGACATACAAGGGAAAGAGTGGCAGTAAAGGAAAAGTTAAAGTCAAAGGCTCTAGTAAAGCAACAGAAGGACAGAAACGTAAAGAACCTAAAGAAACCTGGGAGTTGCAATCAATCATGAGCTGCAGTCAATAATGAGATCTGTAACCTATTCTTTCTTGTTTAAAGATCCAGCGCGGGACAACGCATACTACCTCCTCATTGTCATTTTAGAGCAGTTGATGTGCATAAAAATAAATATTTTTGTACTCAAGAGTGGGTGGAAGGAAATGCATCTGAAGGTTTATGAGGCGCTAAAGGTTGAACATTCCAAAACTGAAATGAACTTCATATATTTAAAAAAAGTAAAATTTGACAAAAAGCTACGAAGCCCTGCAACCCAAGCAACCATACATGTCTATAGGGACTAAATTAACTCATAATAATTATTATTATTATCGTGAAAACATCAACTCTGTGATTGACGTGTCAATGCATCAATTTTTATCAGTGGGGATGTTTGCAGGGTGGCACGGTGGTGCAGTGGTCAGCACTGTCGCCTCACAGCAAGAAGGTTCCAGGTTCGAGCCCCGGCTCCATCACAGGATCTTTCTGTGTGGAGTCTGCATGTTCTCCCTGTTCCTGTGTGGGTTCTCTCTGGTACTCCAGCTTCCTCCCACAGGCCAAAGACATCAAGAGGGGATGAGGCTGATTGATACTCTAAATTGACCGTAGGTGTGGCTGTGAGTGTGAATGGTTGTCTGTCTCTATGTGTTGGCCCTGTGATGGACTGGTGACCTGTCCAGGGTGAACCCCGCCTCTCACTTCAAAGCTGCTGGGATAGGCTCCTGCCCCTCAGTGACTCTTAACAGATTGAAGAAAACGTGATTTTGTTGGTTTATGTTGCAAATCTTACTTTGGTTACGAGCTCATGCAACTCAATGATTGACACTGTTGATACAAGTCGACAAAATTGTTTTTTTTTTCTGGAGGGTGTCTGGTCTTGGTCTCACTCTGGGATGGGAGAGAATAGTTGGGTATTAAAATTCAAGAAGTATAGGTACAGCTCTGTGGCACAGACCTTGCTCCTTCATTTGATCTTTTTAATATACTTCAAAGTACACATTGTGAACTTTGCTCAAATATCTACAATAATCTGCCTTCCAACGACAACAAAAAAGTCTCATGAAAAGATGGTAGATACATGGGTGTGCAGTAGAATCATGATTTCTTAAGCAGGTAGAAGAAAGCATTGGTATGGGTACAGGTGCACTGTTCCCACACAGTATCTACAGTATAATCCAGTACTGAGTCATGACCTCTGTGGGGAAATGAAGACTGAGTACCAGGGCCATTCATAAAGGCATGCACACACACACACACACACACACACACACACACACACGAGAACTCTTCAGAGTATAGTTAGAGCAGACGTCACTTCCAAACTCTGCTTGTCATGTGGCTAGTTCCTATACCTTCGATCACAGACTCATTATAGTCTCACAGTAGAGCTGCGGACCCCATCTAACAGCAACACATGCATCTTTAAGGGTACCCACGGTCTGGAAAGGCAGATCGTTGACCATGTAGTGAAGGTTTTTAACATTCAGCTCACATCTAAATTGAGCTTCCTGGTTTTTGTGAACCCTGATAAAATGAATTCTGGGCGATGTCGAGTTGAAACTTTCTGTTAGATTTGACTGGTGATGGTCTTGTCTGACCAAAGGCTGTTGGATTCGAGTCATGAGCAGCATTCCAGAAGATGCAATAAAATGTAGTCAAATTGACAAGGACAGATGGAATCATGTCATCCTAATGTTTTCACGTGGCTGTAAACCGAATCTGTTGCCATTTTAATTATTCTGTGATTTTAAATAACTCTCCTTTCACAAAATCTATAGAAACGTCATCACGAAATAGAATGGTTGGTTTTGTTCAGGGGAAATTGTTTGGATTCAAATTAGCACTTTTTGAAAAGACTAAATATTTTGGTGTGTTTTAGTTACTACATCTTTAAGGTGTGTTCACACTATATTGGTATAACTGAGTCAAATATATTTATATACAGAGTCAATGCAAAGGTTTGATGGCACGTTTCAAACAGTGCAATGGACACGAGGAAAGCATCCAACTTTTGTGGCAAATCTTTGTGGTTCTTTGCCACAAAAGCTCATCAGCATTTAGAATTCTCCCCTCTTTGAGATGTAAAATTGATACTAAATGTGGTTGAAAGGATTTACGGTTAAAACTGTTAAACATTTGGTGGTGCAAGGATTTCCTAATGTGAGGTTGTAGTCATTGCAGAGACCTTGAGCACTGACTACAGCCAGCATGACTTGTCTCTCACTAAGCTGGTGTGCATCGCACAGCTACATGTGATCACCAGTCAGCTTTAATGAACCTCTTTCAAAAATAACCTTTTGTTGGAAACTCATTTTAAATTGATGGTGACTTTAGATAACTCTATACTTGATGAACATGTTTTTCTTTTTTCAGAAATATGAGGTCCTTCAAGGTTAAGCTAACGTAGCATGCGTCGTCACTCGCTAGCAGCAGTGATGGGGAGGTCGGTGCTCACAGAACATGGCCGACAACAGTTTATTGAGGGCTCTTGTCACTAGTACGTTGTACAGATGTGGCCAAGATAATATAGGGATAGATAGATAGATATTTGAAGAGGACAGAAATGAAGAAGACCAAAGCAATAGAAAAGGTGTTACTAGTTGTTAGCCTTGGTATTTGAAACATTAACTCATTTGGATTTCTGATGTTTTGGGTTGGTGGCACGGTGGTGCAGTGGTCAGCACTGTCTCCTTACAGCAAGAAGGTTTGGGTTCGAGTCCCGGCTCGTGCACGAGGTCTTTCTGTGTGGAGTCTCCATGTTCTCCCTGTTCCTGTGTGGGTCCTCTCTGGTACTCCAGCTTCCTCCCACAGTCCAAAGACATCAAGAGAGGATGAGGCTGATTGATACTCTAAATTGACTGTAGGTGTGACTGTGAGTGTGAATGGTTGTCTGTCTCTATGTGTTGGCCCTGTGATGGACTGGCGACCTGTCCAGGGTGAACCCCGCCTCTCTCTCGAAGGCTGCTGGGATAGGCTCCAGCCCCCCCGCAACCCTCAACAGGATAAGTGGTAGAAAATGGATGGATGGCTGTTTTTTTTTTTTGTTTTGTTTTTTAAATTAGAGAGTATATTGAGGACATCACTTACTACCTTTTTCTTGTCATCCAGAAAAGGATAATTACACATCTCTTCACTTATTTAAGAAAAAGACAGACCATCAGATTTAATTCTGGCTTCAAAGGCAGTGAAGTACATCATTAAATCAAAGTAATGGGGCCATGAGAAACTTCCATGTGCCAGCAGTATGCCATTTAATGAAGCACCATGTTTGGATATGTCTCCAAGAAACAGCCAACTTCTTTTGGAAGGTTATTTCTTGACAGTATCTGTGCCCCGCTATTCACAACCTTCAAGTTTGCTTTGATGTGCGATCGATTCGGGTCGGTCTGTTATCATCCAGGGATGACATTCATTCGTTGCTCTTGGAAAACTTCACAGTGCAACATCCACCTTGCTTTTCTGCTTCAGTTGTCCTCCTCCAAACAATAAATGCTGTTTGCACATCTCACAGCTGAATGACTTCAATCCAGCTGTGATTTGCTGCAAGGTCTCCCACGGTGATTTGCTGTACCTGTGAATTGTAACCCTCTCAAGCAGAAGAGGGGTAAATTATTGTCCATCTTTATTGAAACGTTTTAATTCATTATGTCTGGAGAACGGCTACAGCGATAGGTCAGATGTGCTTCTTGATCAAGAATAGACGCATATATTCTCTGTGTTATTTGGTTAAACCAAAAGGTTTGTCATTAAGACTTCATAATAATAGTAATAATGACAATAATTTAAAGCAAAGGTATTTGCCCCTGAGTCATAGTTACAAAACTTATCTGGATCTGTTAAAATCCAGTAATTATACAGACAAATAGATGGTCTTTGATTTACTACATTTACCTAAACAAAGAAATTTGAATTGACCACAGCAAAAGACTCAGGGATTAATACATGTGACTCTCGGTTTATAGTAGTTGATGATAATTTCTCCTTACAGTAAAACAAGCAGCATCACTTTCTGTAGCTATGCTGATGATACACTGCTTAATGTGGCTATCTGCTGCATCTGCATCACAACCCACCGGCTTGCGATTGGAAACCCTGGCACCTGAAATATGGATCATGTCTATAATGGTAGTCATGCCAGTTAATGAGTTTTCTAAATGTGTTTCTTGCAAAATTAAAAATTGCAGTACAGTACACTACATAATGCTTGATAAAGGTCCCATGCTTTGGTTTTTAAATAGACTTTTCCTACTTGTAGAGGTTACGAAGTGCAAGGGGCACTTTCTGGGTTTAGCAGTTTTTAGTCTTTTGGATATTTTCTTTTTTTCAAATTCCATGATGATTAACGTCACAGTTATAATCAGTGCATGGAGGAAAGTCATCCATGTCTAGGGTTATGACGGTCAGACTTGCTGGTGCTATGTTGCTGGGCAACTGGACACAAAGAGGTCAGGTGTCCAGGTCGTGGATGAACCCTTCACACACTTCAATCCGTGTGAGCGAGAACTGATTAAGAAAAACGAACCCACACAAAACACACAAAAATGAATGATTCATACCTTGCAGAGGCAAGCAAATGTAACACATGACTTTATTATGAAAAATGCAGTTGAACAAAGGGAAGATGAAAGGGAAACAGAGAGAATTAATAATTTTTCTGCCAGATCCTATTAAGGGTGGCATCTTAGTTTTGGCTCACTGATCCGTCTCGGATGATCCGTCTCTCCAACATCTGTCTCCAATTACTCCTCACTTCCACTATCACATCTCTCATCAGCTTAACGGGGTCTGAGCAAAGATTTGCATACGGCATGGCAATAGGCGATTATTTTTTTTTCTAGTTCTTCTTGAAGAAACAAAGAAGACTAATGACAGCTGAGGGTAATTAAACAACAAAGAAAACAAAGAGAGGGAAGGGACTGAAGAAGTTGTCATATTGTATCCCCGGGGATGGAGGCGACTGTTGCCACGAGAGCCAACAGTCGGACAGAACGCCTCATGAGGAATTGATGCCACCTGCGTACTAGACTGTCATCTTCAGAGATTTAGCTATTTGGAAATTAGAAGTTGATCTGGAGAGAATGACAAGCGATTATGAATGGTGGGTGTCTTAAAATAGCAGCGCATTTGTGCGTTAGTTCCTGTAGTTACTGTCAAATTACCTCAATTACACCCCAATTAGAGATCACAATTGGACAGTACTTAAGCAGTGAAAGGTATAAATGCACCAAAGTCACTCGGGGTTGGTCAGGGGTACATTGTGAACATGCTGAACCAAAATATAACTTCGTCTTCAATCCAAATGCAAACCAGGCTGCGTTGATGAGCAACTCAGCTTCAGGGATGACCGCCATCTTTTTATTCTTTCTGTCTATATTTGTTATATTTTTTTCCCCCTTTTGGGCCCGTGCCAACAGAGATTATACTGGCAGAGAGAAAAATCTGAGAGCATCTAGAGTGCAGCAGAATGTTCAACTCATGCAGAAGCCTGGTACCAGCAAGAGATTGGAGATTGGCAAAAAAAAAAATTAATATGGGCAAGCTGACACAATATATAGAAAATTACCTGTTATTCCCAATGCTCCTTGAACACATTGTCCTCATAGATTACAAGAGAAACTATCCTGCAACATCTCCCTCCTATATTGATGCGGTATGATGCATGCAGAAGGGAGGTGCCATCTCTCCCGTCTGTGCCTTGATTGATTTGCCTGCGCCTTATCTTATCTATATTCAAATCTTCGCATATATGCAGGAAGCCAGCCCGTGCAGACTGGAGGGAATATTTGACAAGGGATCAACCCCTCATTGTGTTAGTCTCTGATCCATCAAATGAGGGTCAAACAAAGGCAGCACAGGACACGCAGGATGCAAGTTAAATAGACAGAGTGACCAAGTTGAGAGAGGGCGATAGGTTAAGGATATTTTTAAAGATAAAGACACTTGTTTGTCGATGTGTGGTTGTGTATTTATGTCGAGGCGGCGTCAGCGAGAGGAAGAGGGGCTGTATTTTTTTGATAAATTGGAAGAAGCTGGAGTTAGCTGGTTCTTGTGGCCTGAGATGTAAAGATATTAGAACTAGATGTGAGTTTGTCTCTGGGCAGTGGCAGCTAGCTAGCGCTCTCTCTCTCTCTCTCTCTCTCTCTCTCTCTCTCTCTCTCTCTCTCTCTCTCTCTCTCTCTCTCTCTGTCTCTCTGTCTTTCTGACTCATGTGCCAACTTCTCTCCTTTTTTCTCAAAATCAAACAAATCAAAGCCAAAGAAGAATGATGCAAGAAAACATGCAGACGAAGGCAGTGAGTGGAGGCAGTTAAGACCTGTAGCAATTATGTGTGCAGAGATGCAGACGTGATAGAAGATGAATGGTAGAAAGATGGAGGATGAAGTATAAAATATATCATCTACTAAGAGTCAACCGTCAATCTTGTAACTATGGCTGAAGATATTCCCAGCAGTTGAAACCATGGGGGTACAAGATCAGAAGATACTCCTTGGATGTTTTAATGTCATTTTTCGTTGGGGTGTGAGGTTTGTCACAATTTTGGTTATGGACATCAACTCTTTACCTGCCACTGACAAAATCTGTTATTACTGTCAGTAGAGGGTGTGATGGAGCACGTTGTGACTGAATAGTGTGTGTTTAGATCCAAAATCAAGCAAACAAGAAGCTCTGGAAGGCTCCATAAGACGGATCGATGTTGTGGTCCTCTAGGGAGTCGGTGGTGCTGTGCTAGGCTGACTTAGGAGCACTTAAGTCAGGCAGAGGAGGCGGATGGATGCGCAGGTTGTCTAGGGAGGGCTTCTAACCCCACCAGGCCAATTACTTTTGTTTATATTTTACAGTACACAATTGAAAAAGTATATGGGAGTGAGAAAAATAAATACATTTTAAATTTTGTACTTGAAACCTGATTATTTTACTAAAAGAAGTGTTTCTTGTTTGTTTTTTTGTTGTCTGAAAATGGCAATTCTTCACAAAATCAAGCCTCATTCAAATGTTTATAAGCTGATAACTTTTTTAATGCTTGAAAGAGTTAATGAGTAGAAAAACATTCCCTACTTCAGAATTATGTTTATAATATATGGATATTAGTTTGTTGACAGAGTGGAGCAAGATGAGGACCCTTTTTTTGCATACCAGCTTTTCTAGAAGGGATGTTCTAGGGGATGTTTTAATGTGAGCATTGTAAAAATTTGAATATAATTAGGTATAATTAGGTTAGAAAGTTAGGAAGGCCCCAGAACACTCCTGGGGTGTATTTCTGTAGGCTGCTCCCTCCCCCTGCAGAAGGCTGCTTAAGCTTCTGTTTGTAAATGTTAGTTTTGTCAGCCTAGATAAAGTTGATTCATGGACCTGAAGTTGTTGAGCGGTTCTTTTTCAAAGTAAGAGATAGGGGAGGAGAGAGAAAAAGGCCAAGTGAGACAGCCCGAGGGGTGGGGGGGTGTAGTTTGAAGTTTCAGCATGGCTAGACTCTGAAGCCAAACTGTTTGAACCACAGATAAAGAAGAAGAACTCCTTGAAACTGCCTAGACACATATTGGTTCTGTTGTATTATTTGAAACATCACTCACTCTGAGGTGTACAGTCAAGTATCAGCAACCTCCTCTCAGTTGGACAATCCTCAAAGTTTCTTTTCACACTTTTCTCCATCTGGCTGTTCAACGGAAAGGAAGCCTGACCTAAATTGTGAAAGTTTTCCAGTTAGGGACTTTGGTAAATCACCCTGTTGATTCAAATTCATTTCTCACATTAGCGTGGCTCAGAGGTAGAGTGGCCATCTAGCAACCGAAGGGTCGCTGGTTCGATCCTCATGTCCTCTGGTGACCATGTTGAAGTGTCCCTGTGCAAGACACTGAGCCCCTAATTGCTTGTGATGGCCCTGCGACAGACTGGCGACCCATCCAGGGTGAACCCTGCTTCTCGCCCGATGGATGGATATAAATTGGGGAGTGTCATTTTATATTCTTACGGTTACATTTGGGTTATATTATGGAAGCAACGGTTCATTACTGATCATCTTTCTTCTTTTTCCTGTGCCACATATTAATACATACATTTTTGAATTTATATGTGTGCGTGTGTGTGTGTGTGTATAAAGTACATCTATTTATGGTTGTTGCTTTTTTGTTTTTTTTATTTCCAACTAGTTGAACTGATATACTGTGTCTGTATCTCTTGATCACTCAATGTTTGTTTCTTTTTCCTGTTGGTCCCATTATTCCATTCAACGCAGCTGTGAGTGAATGATTATGTTCACTTGTACGAGCTGCCGACGTCAAGCAGAGGGCCGTGACATGCTGATACTCTGATCAACTGCAGTGTCGTACATTCAGTCTAAAATGAACAGACACAGCGTGCAATCGCTGCGGAGGGAATGAATAATTATACTTTGGACTTAACTATTCCAAAGTTCCTATTCCTTTTCCATCTGATGCTGATAGCTTCAGCTCATGGTTCAGTGGCGTTATGGCTTCTTTAAATGAGCTCCAACATCACAAAAGCAATTTAAAACCTGATAAACAAGACACCTAGAACATACACAAGGAAAACAGGAGCAAAATTCAATTCATTTTCCCTCCTGCCCTGCAAAAAACAGGGATGGAAAATTCAAATGTGGAGTGATAGAATAAAGAGGATGGAGAGGAGAGACGTTGAGATGACTTCAATTTAGTTATTATGGATCTTACTGGGTTGTCCACATTCATGAGAGACAAAAACAAGGTCCAATGCAGTGATTAGGATTCATAGGATGATGGCGTTTCTGTGTGTGCATGTGTCTATGCACTGTTTGTGTGTGTTTCTGAGGAAACAAGTTGAAAGAGTTGACACTGAACAGAAGTAGAAGTGTCTACTTATGCAGGGCGTGTGTGTTTGTGAGACGGAGGAGGTCTGCTAGGGATATTTTTGCGATGCAGAAGTCGGAGTTGAGTGATTGGAGCTGGATGTTGCTACCATAAATGCATAATCTAATCTCAACACACAGACGTTTTTGAAGCAATTTAATACCTCAAGACGGAACACGTCGAGTTAAGAGTTCACTTGAGGTCTGCAAATACAACCTCAGCTATGAAAGAGTTGAGGGAAGAAGCACTGCTCAAACACACCTGTGAATGAAAGTGCGGAAAGGCTTCCAAGATGCTTTGGAAGCCCAATAAGTTCATACAAATATAAACTGAAAGCATTTGATTAAAAAAAAGTCATGATGATACCAGCTAATATGTGTTTTACTGCATTTGCCGTCAATTTTTGCAGCTTGATGCGCAGAGGTCGTGCCAAGTCAACACTCAACAAACTTGGTCGAAAAGCTTTACAATTATTCGTGATTTGTTTATGAGTGAGGAGTTCACACGAGGTCTGCAACTCAACCACAACAGTTGCTCTTGTGAAAGTGTTAAAAAGTTCTGGAGATGCTATCTAAGGCTACAGCGAGAGTGCAGTAACTCGGCGTGTAGCACATATAGAATGAGAAGTTATATGATTAAAAAAAGAAATGGGAGAGATTTTTTGGATTTTGGATTTGTGGATTGAGGCTGCTGTATCCAGAGAGAAGAAATCTGAAGTCCTGTATAAATTGGAACGTATCAGGAAAAGCGAGGATGAGAATATATTCTTGTGCTTTGTGTCTGTGATGGTTTTCATGCCAGCTTGTTCTCCATCTAGTGCCCCTTTTCCATTTAAAACCTCCTTCGGTAAATCCCTAATTCATGATCAGGACAAAACATGTGCGCTTTTGCCTATTTGTCTGCTGCGGTGATGCTAATTTTAAAAGATGCAAAAACATCCTCACAAGCAGCAAAATCCCTCCTGGGATTGCTGAGGCTGGTGGTTTCCTCTTCACCCAAGTCTGACATTTACCCCTACATCTTCTGATTATTTTCGTTTTTTTAACTCATATAAACTGCGTTTTTGAGATACGCACACATCTTGACCTGCCTTCAACGGCACATGCTGTTATCGCGTCATAATATACCAACATATTTGAATAGTCATGACCTTTTGAACGACCTCAGAATTTGAACATCAGCATTTGAATAGCCTCAGCAACTTCCTCTTACATTTGCATGTTTCTGTGTAATGTATTGATTTATCTGTCTGTCTTGTTTGTTACTCCTTTTTGTGTTGGTTATAGTTGCTATCAAAATAAGGTCCTGACTCACACCAAGTACAAAAAAAAGTGAGCATTTTTAGTACAAAACAAAAACACGCCAGCAAGCAGCATATATTATTACTAATAGGATTCCTTGTATTTTAATCAGGTTCAGTGGAAGAAGCAGGTTTCCTTTTATTGCAGCTGAATCTTTTATCTGTGTGCAGAACACAACAGGTGGACCGGAATATTCTTTTAAGTGCCTTCGTCGTGGCATTTCGGAGGCTCAATCGTAGGGTATCAAAGGTGCGTGTAAACAGTTTAACCTTAGTAACACCTTAATTGGCTATATGGCCCATTGCCAGGTTACTCTTTACATCCAAATGCAGCCCGTGAAGCATACAAAGCCTTCTTGCCTGGATAATCCCACTGAGTCTTTAGTCAGCCGCCGCCGAGCTCATCCATCTTGTATGCTAGTGACCTCACATTTTTCCATGGGGACAGATAGATGATTTTAGCTCTCTCCCCTTTTTCCTCGACTACTCCCAAACACCAGATACTGTAATACACTTGTTTGTTGATAAGTGTAAAAGATGAACTAATATAACCCCCCCCCCCAAAAAAAGGCAGCAAATGTTGAGTCCTGAAAAGATAAAGAGAATAGTTAATGCGCTTCCTCGTGACTCTCATGAGCGTCTTAATTAATCACCTGATAAAATCGGAGGTAACACGGCCGTCTACATGCCACTTTCTGATCTATGGCGCTCCCCACGGTTGCAACTTTGGCTGCAGTAATTAATTAAAGTCAAGCGGGTGTTAAACCAATGGTTGGAGTTCCTCTTCTGGTACATGGACTCAAACGCTACTCAAATGCAAGACAAAAGCATCGACAGGCTCGAACATTTTCTGTGTGTAATTCCTCTTGTTTGATAATGCTGTGTGTTATGTAACCTTGCTATAATTGTAGTCGGGCTGATTTTCAAATTGAATTTGAACTGTAAATAGACGCACAGCGCTTTAAAAGCTCTCTTTAAGATTTAACAGGAGCAGTTTCAAAAAGATAAAACTTCTGGGGAATGAAGGGGATTTATTAAAAGGAGTTTACTTACACCAGTTGTTGATCACCTGAACTTACCAAGACAAACTTCTCTGTTTTATACGTCAAATGGGATCAGATTAAAAACCGGACACAAAGTTCACTTATTCACTATCATTTATATGAATAAATTATTCCAGATGTGTTGATAGATGTCATTGTCCTTTGGAGATCAGAATTCATGGCAAATCATTTAGAAATATAGCTCTTGGTGGTGTACTTGTAGGGTCACTTTTTGTTCCGCTGCGAGAGATTTAACTTTCTGACTTGATATTATGATATTAGAACTGTGCTCATGAGATTAGAGGAGCTTTCGTTGTGATTCCAGCGTGGCTGACACCAGAGGCCCCACATACTGTGCACAATGATTCTTTTCAGCCTTTTTCAATCAATTTAAGTGAGGGGGGGGGGGGGGGGGAAGTGCCCCTAATGTTCAATTCTAAACTGTTGAAGCTGATTTTTTTTTTTTTTTTTGTAAATTTCCTGCGTACAAAGCCCATAATCTTTCCAATTCAAAAGCAATAATGAACAGCCATGAAGTGATTCTTCAAAGTAATAAAGTGCTTTTCCAGTCTTTTTAAGGTTGTGGGGAACAGAATAAATCTTTCTGATGCCCTGCAGTGAGTTATTACTCGCACATGCGCACGCACACATCCTCATATCCCACAACACACATGCACTCCACAGGAGTACAGACTGTGAAATTGCCCAATCAGAGGGTATTGTCAATTCTCAGACATTAGTCATCACACATAGGCCAACAAAGGTGATACACACACATACTCACACACTCACGCACACACACAGTGAAGACGGAGAGGCCTGAATGTTTCACAAAGCTCCAAATTTAATGACACACCAAATCTTAAATATAGGGAGAAAAATGTAATGTACAATTTGTGAAATATTAGAAGTGGTCTACTTTTCTTGTTACAGTAAAAATAAACATTTGGAATGATAACATGAGACGATGCAGTAGTAGCAGGTAGATTTTTTTTTTTTTTTTAATTCTCACCTTGAGCCACTCTGCGGTACATTTTTTCTCAGGCAAAAGCTACAAGAACACATTCACCACACTCCTTTCAGTTTGCTCACGCATACAAAACAAGGAGATGAATATAAAAATATAGAATATATTTAGTATACTCACACAGGGTGCAATAAAAAAGCCAAAAAAGCCATTAACACTTGTGCATTTAAAGTCAAGAGGGAATGATAAACAGCGAAGGCAATGCGCCAATTAAATTTGCCATCTTAGAAGAAGAAAATAACCTTGCTGATATACTAGACATGTTGGCATCCAGGAATAAAGAAGTCCTTGTAGACTGTCTCTGTACTGGAGGGCTTGTTTTGAATTTATTCTGCAATGATCCATCAGATCCACAAGCACATTAAGGTTAGAATATATCCTCAGTATAGCCATTAGCTGAGAAAAATATAAGATAATTGCTCTTTCTCCTCCTCCTCTTCCTCCTCCGCTTCCTCCTTCCTCTTGATGTTTCATGAAAAATATTCTTAAAGTTGCAGCTTTTCCAAACATTTCTTCCCATCAATTTTAATTGTGTTGATCATAGATCACATGGAAAAGGCCTTAGTCAGAAAATGCTGCTGAATATCCCTTGTCTGGATTTAAGCAATTGTGCACTTTTTGCTAACTGTGTGAAAATTTTTGTTTTGTTTTGTTTCAGGTGAAGAACAGCCACTTTGGCTTTGTGTGGGATACAGCAGTTCTGGAGTATTTTGCTAATAAAGAAGAAGATTGTTCCTTCTACACTGTCAGCAGTAACGCACCAGACCGTGGATATGGCATCGCCATGCAGGATGGAAGCCCCTACAGAGACATTTTCTCCCAGAGGTAGAATCATAACTGTAACTACCAGTCAAAAGCCATGTAAAGATATTATTTAAATGCACATTGACGCACCCGCACTTTTAATCCTGTATTCCTCTCAAATGATAATATCACAAGGAAAATAAATACTTTGGTTTTGGATTCATTCATATTATCAACTGCAGAAGAGTTCAGGCTAGATTTTATCACCACTTCAATGTAGTTTGAGCAAGAAAAATGTCCACCACCATAAAATTTGCTCCTCTACAGTGCTTGAAAATCTGCTATGTAGGTCAGACACCAAGTAAATAGCAGATTAAGCCTGTTCTTCTACCTCCAAAAACAAGAAATGTGCCATTAAGCAAGTGTAGCTAGGTTTTTGGAGCTCACATTGAGGTTAACCACTGCCTGACAACCATCCTGAAAATGTGACCTCGCAAATGAGTCAGCACATAATGTGTCTGTTTTAATTTGTATTGTGGAGCACGTTTGTAGTTTCTGTGGTTGCAGGGTCATGAAGATCAAGAGAATAACCTACTTGTTTTCATTCATCGTCTATGAGTTTCTTGTGACCGTAAGGAAATATTTCTGCGTTTATGCATATGCTCTGTCTCCGTCATCCGTCGCTCAACTCGTCTCGGTGTCTATGCTTATTTTTGCATATATTTTTAATAACATGGTACAATTTCAACCACGTTGCAAGATTGGTACTTCAATCATGTAAGTTAAAGGTTTCTTTTTGCTGGGTTTTTTTTCCGTTAGGGCCGCTTATGGATCGGTTGGATTTTAGTAGACGGTCATGTTTTGGTTATTCATGATCCAGCTGCTCGGGAGCCTTTCAAGAGTAGGGAAATAATTCACATCTAACGCCTTCATTTAACTAGTTTTATTATTTAAAATATATACCATTCTTATTTTATGCGTTAGATATGTTTCTGGTAAGAAAATCAAACATTTCTATAGTAATTGGCAAAAACAATCTATTAGCTTTACTGTGTGCGTGTGCGTGCGTGCGTGTGTGTGTGTGTGTGTGTGTGTGTGTGTGTGTGTCTTACTCTGTCTTTTACAAGCTTCATGTCTAGTCAAGCGTAGTGCTTCTGATTATTGCCTATCATTGCTTTTATTAAAATAAACAAGCAATTAATTGGCAGACCATGTTTCCAATTCCCCTCTATTACAGCGGGGGCAATGTCACACTCGCAGCAAGACAGATTAAGATATTTTACTTGTGCTGGTCCCCATCATTTTGTTTTGGTTTTTTTTTATGTTGAAGTTTGTAATATTGACACTCTTGATTAAATTAATGAAGCACAAAGATTAGGTTTAACAGCAGTCCGTCCCATGGAGGAAAATGTTCCCCCAGTGTTTATCTTTGGTTGCTTAACAGGTCTGATGCGTCCGTCAATTCCTTAACACTACCAGCTATACAGACTGGTCACAGAAAGGACATCTTTTGATTAATGTTAACATCCTGTACAGCATTGAGGAAAAAACATTTTTTTTGCTCTGTATTTTTCTGTTTTTATGTCGATGATCAATTAGTCTCGATAAATATTGAGATAGGTGTCCCATAGGGATCGATTTTGTCTCCTTTTCAGTCACTCTCCACAGAAATACTTTATTAATGTTTTTTTTTAAACCAGAATTCAATATGTTTTGTTTTGCTTTTTTCATTTTAGCAGTGTAAATTGAGGTGAGACACTTGTCGTCCCCCCGAGAGGGAATCTGCAGCCTTGACTCCTGGCGAGAAAGGGGTGGCGTTTTATGCAGCAGTACACAAACTCCTATAACTTAATAGGTTTGATCCAGTTAGTTTTTCATGAAGAAGCCATCGCCAGAGGTCAAGTACAACAGCAATTTATGTGTGTTTGTGGGTGTGATTGAGTAGATCTGAGTGTATTTGCCGGCGCGGTTGAACAAATGATATGCAATGTGTGTGTGCTGGTGTGTTTGCAGGCACCCCTGTTCTGTGATAGATGAAGACAGCCTGCAGATTTGCCAGAGTCAGAGACCAGTAGTGTAAAGGGATAGTCCACTGATTTAAACTGACAGGCTGAGACAAGTTTTGAAGTGCTGAGGGGGGGGGGGGGGGGGGGGGGGGGGCTGTGTGATTGTAGAAAAAAAATAAACCCTTTCTCACGGGCTTTTTTTTTTTTTTTGTCTCTGTGTGTCTATGGGTATTTATATGATTTTTTTTTTTTTAAGTGAAAGATTTAATCCATAGCAGATGGACATCTTGAGGGTGCTGCAGTGTAAGAAGATAAGCTTCAGACCAGACATTTTATTGTGCATATTGAACACCGTTACGTTTTACAATTGCATGATAGATGAGGAACCCTTTTGTCTGGTAATGGTTCCGACTGCAGAATTTAAATCTTCTCTTCTTCTGAGTGTAGTGACTGCAGCAAATTCAAAGAAAAAGGTACTAAATGTCATCATGAATAGACACGTTAAAAACAGCCGTATGCTCTTCAGTGTGCTATCGAGATCTTGCTGATAGCGTCACATCGAGTCCATATCCACAACATGCGTCTGGTTATAGCACCAATTGTTTCATTAAAAGTGCATTTAATTTGTTGTTGAATTAGCAGCCTACAGGCAAGGGATCATCACGGGCCTGAGGGCTGATAGCTGAGTGCTTCTAAAACGCAGTGTGGCATACTGTATTTCTCTGGGCGCCATGGCAACGCATGCTGCAGAGTTTGCTTGAGGGGCCCAAAAAAATGGTGTAACAGTGACAAATCATTGCTGCAATCACAGCTACAGCACACCTCAGAGAGCCTGTGCTAGATTACTGTGGTGAGCATTCACCAGAGGCTGGATTTACCCATAAAAACTGACAGTAATATAGCTTCTCATTTCCCGACCGTCTCCGTACGAAAACATCCACATTAAAAATCAAGAGGTTTGTTCAAATGCCTTATCTTTCAAAACACCTAAGTTATTCTTCATAAAATTGTTGTCTTTAAAGTTTGGATATTTATTTTCAATACTGAATCAATGAGAGCTCAATACCTTTCATGAAATTCAATTCTGAGCATTCACCTCTACGCCCAGCTAATGTGTCTCCTTGAGTGTATTATTCTTCTCAGTGCTGTTTGTATTAAAAGAAACAAATCCCAGACCCCCCCCCCCATATCTCCATTGCAGAATTGAATTAATTTCTGTTTTAAATCCAGCAGCTCACACATGCTTCCCTCATTATTGTCTTTCCTGACATTTTTATGTCGTATTGATGGTCGTTGGTTCCGCCGAATACAAAGTTAACAGTGTAAGGCTCATAAAAACACTTTGTCTTTGATGCCTCCAGTGTTAGCAGCGCTTATGATAATACAATTTTCAGAGATAGTTTTGGAATAATGGGTTGATAAACAGAATTTGGAAAGTTTACATATTGCAAAACTTGAAGTGGAGTGGAGTGAATTGTGTCGTATCCTCAGAAGTGTTTTGAGAGGTCGTCAAATTCATCTTTGAAGGACATATAAGTTCCTTTCAAAATTGCTTTTGGCCATGTAAATCTTGTGTTTTTGCAGAGAGAGCTTCCTCGAGTATGTTGGTGCTTTGCATCCTTCTCATGCACTTTTTTTTATATTATTCTCATAGCATGTGACGATACTGTTTTTATAATATAAGATCTGTCGAAGTAAAAGTCTGGTCTAATATCCCATTCGCACAACTTAGGTGGAAACCAAACCAGAGTGACGACATGCAGAATGATGACATAGGTAGCAATGGAAGATGAGAAGGTAATCCAGTGGATGGTGTGTTAGTTGATGGCTTCTCTCTTTTTTATTTTTTTCACATATATTTCCTTGAATTTGTCACATTTGACTAATGAGCAACTCTCACTGCCCAGGACATGGAGATGGTCACTGCGACTTTTAAAGCATCAGCTCTTGCCTCTATTACGCCATATTTGTAGGTAAGACTTGGAGCTGCAGTGTAAAAAACAAGTTAACTGAAAAACAACCTCAGTAAGAAATCCAACTTAAGCCGGATAACACTTGTTCTGCTCCATGGAGCAGAGGGGAAAAAATGGACTCGTATATTGTCCTTTTTGTTTTCCAGTGTCGACGTTATTTCTGATGGATTAACTTACTGTTTTCACAATTTCTGTTGAATAAATCTTGCAAAACTCAAACATATTAAAAGATTTCTGAAACCGAAAGTTGTCCACATTAGGTTGAAAGTTTTTTTAATATCACGCTAGTGATATTCATTTTTTTCCCCTTGTTTTTTATTTGATTTTAAAACCAAAATATACTCAGCTCCATTGTAATAAGGTCTTGATCAAGACACTTGTTAAATGTACACACACACACACACACACAAAATCAACCAGTGACATTTTAATCCTTGTGTACTTCTTTATCAAAGACAGGCGAGCTCAGAAATGGGGATAGTGTTTCCACGTCTGGCTGTGTATTTGTGTAAGAATTATTATTACAACGATGACATTGTTCCAGATGACAGAAAGTGATTGATGTGAAGTGTCTATCTAATCACCTTCTCTCTGTCTGTCTCTCTGTCTCTCTCTGTCTGTCTGTCTCTCTGTCTCTGTCTTTGTCTGAAGTCTCTTTTCCCTAAAGCTGTCACTCTTCTACCAATTTATCACAATCAAACTCTGCCCACACACTTAGCACATTCATTAAATCTTTAATAATCACAATTAATGATGGGGAGGAAGCTCTGTGTGTGCGCACGTGTGTGTGTGTGTGTGTGTGTGTGTGTGTGTGTGTGTGTGTCTCGCTCCCTTGCTTGATGTGTTAATGATGGTTAACGACCGTTTGACTTCTGCATCTTGTTTATCCTAGTTCAGCTTGATCATCTGTTCCAGTTCACCCACACACAGTGGCTTAATGATGCTTAATTGAAAACTTTGCTGACAAAGTGTATGACATTGAACCCTTTGAACCCTCATTGGAATAATTAAGTTGTGCGAAGTTTACTTGAGGGACTATATAGACCCCTCATCCTCATTGCTGGCACTTCACCAGTCCCCCTTTGGCTTTGTTGGCACGGACAACAATCATGCAACTTTTGACCTTTTTTTTTTAATATATTTTGATGAAGGGTGTTTACATGAGCTGCTGATAATATTCTGCTTATGCTCCAATGATTGAAGATCAACACCCACATTAAATCCTATACTCGAGGTTGAGGCCTCCCCTCTGGAATTTCACCTGAAACTACTCTGCCATCTTTGTTCCGTGGTAAATTTGGAGTGTTTCCGTCTGGATTGTGTGAAACTTGAATCATTTTATGCTTTTCATTACTTTTTGCTCTTAAGGCCCGTAGTTCTGTTCGTTTTTATCTTTGTCTTCCTCGTGTCTCTTCGGTCAGAGGAGCCAGTTCCTGTTTTATTTTGAAATCTCTTTGCTCTTGTGACTGGTTTGCTGACTTCCTATGCTGTGTTTTTGAATCTTGTCTGTTCATCAGTTCCAGTCCAGTGTTTCCCATCCCCTCAGCTCCTTCCCTGCCCATGTGTTTCATGTGTTGGATCTTCATTTTAGCCCGTCTGCTTTTCTGTTCTATCTTGCTGTTTTGAACTTGCTTTGTTTTAGTTAGTTTTGTTTTGGTTTTTTTGCTCACTGAATGGGTTCACTTGCCATTTCCGCCTGCTGCTGATGCTGTTATCTACATTCTCTGCCTCCACACCACCACACCTGACCGTTTTCTTCCTGATCATGCAAAACACTGCTTGAGTTGAGTTTATAACAGTCATCAGAAGCTGCAGTGTGTATCCAGAAGCACCCGACTGCTGTATCTCTGACAAAACGCTGCAAAATAACTCCAACAGGCCTTCACAGCGTGACTAAGGCCTCCACATATCTGCAGCGTACTTAAATCATGCAAGTAAGACCAGATTAAAGCCTCAGTTGAAGGCTACGAGTGTTGATCTTGGTGAATGTGAGCGTATTTGATGGTCTGCAACAGTTCAACAGTTTTCATGGTATGTCAGATGCGTCTGGGACGGCTCAAATTCCTTGTGTTCTCCCTTTATGCTCACAGAGACATTCAGAAAAAAAAATATCCTCAATATCCAGCCAGGTTGTACACAGTGTTACTGTGAAATAGAGGTCAGCACGCTATTGTTGCCGCTCAAAAAATTCCAGCAGTGAAAATAATATAAGCTTAGAAAGTCACTGGAGAGAGTTCTGTAGTTACCTTTTTTTTTTTCTTTTTTCTTTTTTGACTTTACTCCAAAAATAAACCCTGCTCAAATATGCACTGCCAGGCCTGAGAGAGTATTTCTTGTCTGAGAGGAGCAGTCTGTGGCTGAATATAGATTTCCAAGATGTCTGGTTATTGTTGTTGCTGTGGGTCGTTGTTGTGTAGCTGTGGGTCAGTGTGCTTCAGTTCAGCCATATTGTACTGGACTAAGGGCATAATAAGATGAGGCGCTGTCTGAATCGATGCCTTTAAGTTCCTCAGGTCACTGCCCTGCTAGCAAAAATTAGTCAACTGTTTTAGACGAATAAGAGGAATTTTTTTATGTGTAATGTTAAAGTCTGGTTTATTCAGACACATCAGAAAACAACAAGTGAAATTAATTTGATGATCCTAACAAGGAAAATAGTCTTTTTACCTCTGGAGGCAGGTAAAAAATATATTAAAAAAAAGTGGTTCAGTGGCTCTTATCAAGTGGGCATTTCACTGACCTGGGTGCTTGAACTCTCGAGTTTGAAGAGTGACCTCTCCACTCGCGCTTTCACTCTCACTCTAGCCAGAGTAATTGAAAATAGCAGCAACAAAATGTTTCACCATGAAAGACCTGCCATACATCCTACCCTGGCTCAACTTGTTCAACAGCACTTCTTCCATATTCATATTTATTTCGACAATATGTCACACGTACAGAGGCAGTAAAATCTTTCCCTTGTCTGACCTCACAATTGTGAGTACAGTAAGTTGCATTTTTCGACTTTGTCGTGTGAGCGTTGCTCCCCATCCAGACACCGAGGAGGCCGCTGACGTTGCCACTTTGTGTTTTGTCAGTATCTTCAGCTGTCAGCCTAAGTTTTGTTCTCATTTAAGGAGCTGACAGCCAACGGTCACATCAGAGATACTAACTCATTTTCGTGTAACAACTCTCTTATTTTGTTTGACATTTCTCTCCTATTGTTCTTTTACTTTACTCCTCCCTAGCTCTTCCCTTCTACTGCTTTTATTTGACAACTTTCCCTTCACTGCAGGATTTTGGTGTCAGCCATCCATCTAGACTGAATATTTTCTCACTCAATATTCCATTTTACTTTATTCTCCAACTCATCTTTTCTCCCTCTGTCTTCACATTTTCACCTCACTGCGACTTCCCCTCTTTTTTTTTAAGTGTCTCCAACTTGTGTTTGCTATACAGAGGTGACAGGAAGGGAAAATATATTGAAAAGAGCAAGGCTGTTGTAGTCGCTGCAAACGTATTTCGCTGTTCCTCAGACAGTAGCACACTCCACGATGACGCACCGTGCCTCGACACCTCTCCCAGATGTAGTTACGAGGTTCTGAAATTCTCTGAACTGTGTCACATTATACTTGATCACCTAACCTGCAGTGCTCTGCATTTTAACTGCCTTCAGCTGCAGTAAAAACTGGTACTAGGTAAAGAGCAGCAAGGGACATGAGCTGCATTTATTGGGGCCTAATGGATGGTCATGTAAAGACTGCAGAGTCAACACAATATACAGAGTTACGGTGCGTTTACAGGGAGCATGAGGGAAATTTTTTACTGTCATGCAGCAAAAAATGGCAATATTATGTGGAAGGGGGGGGGTAGATAGCTGATGAATCAATACCACAATGATCAGTTTTCCTGGTGCTTAGAAAACAGGCATGCAAAACTTTGTAGCCTGCTTGGAAAAGTAGGATCTTACCAGCAGTGGTGCAGCAGCACAGTGTGAAACAGTCCATCTCACTCCAGTAAAGATAGAATTTACACCATTAGGGGCTGCTCATTAAAATGGTTACAAATAGAAGCTGCTGTCAAATACGGTCAAAAGCCCACATGCAGAGAACATATGTTCGGATGGACCATTTAGCGAACAGAGCTTTGTTTAACTCTATAAGGCACAAAACACTTAATGACTCTTTCACAGCGCTGCCCGTTATGTTAAGTAGGAAGTGAATCACACTTGTTAGCTGCATGAATGTAGATTAAATCGTTTATATGTTGGTAAATTATCTTTGAGCGCAAGGAGGAGGATAATATTAATGTCTTTTAGACAAAAAATAGAGTAAGACTTTCATCATATGGTATAACCGCCTGTGTTTTTACTCTCCTGTCAAGACTCCTGACCTTTGACACACTGTACATGAACGCACTTTGTTTAATTATTTTTCAGCTGAAAAGAATGAAAAAAAATCCCAGTATGTGCCACCACACTACATTTTAATTGTAGTTTCTCGTTTTCTCTTTCTCTTGATTTATCACTATGGTGGCGTGAAAGTTCGGGGACTAGCCAAAATGATAGAATTCAATAACAATGTGGGAAAAGAAAAATACTGTAATTCATTAAGTGAACTAAACTATACATGAAAAAAGTCTGTAGAAAAGAATAGCGACACAAAAATAAGTGTTGCTTGTGTGTTTATGATGATAAATGCAACTTTTTGTCATAAAAATTTATGTTTACTAGAAGTTATGTCCCCCCCCCCCCTTAATTTGTGACCAATGGTTTTCATATTATGCAGCTAAATATGTCCCTGTTCATTGTCGATAATTATGTGACGTTTAAGACCCGTGAATGTTTAAGTATTCCATTCTGATTATATTTGGTCACATTTTACAAGGAAGTGCATCCCTGCAAAAGTGCAAAAGTTTGTCTTTAAGTTCCAGAACAATGCACGTACAGTGATACAGTAACAGTTGCAGCATCAGAGTGATGGGATTTTAGTGGGGATGTGTATAATAAAAAATTCAGATGTTTTCTGTAAAATATGGTGTGGAGCAGAGCGTCGCCGCAGCACCACGGTATTTAGTTTAACACTGTATTTTGACGCACGGTTAGCTTTTAGCCGATCTTTCTCCTTCCTGCTATTTGAAAACGCTTTGAGATCATTTAGATGAGATGTCACATCCGCCAGGAACACTCCATCTTTTTCATCATTCCTGCACAAAATCAACGTGTACTGCATTTGTCTGCTGTGACAAAAACATTTGCGGGTCCGTTCAGACAGACCAGAGTCGCTGCAGGACCCTCCCTTTACTGAGCGTGTCATCATAAACTGCACTGAGAGAGAGCGAGAGAGAGAACAGTTTTTGCTATGAACTAAAAATAGCTGTATTGTGTTATGATTAATTTATGTCACCAAATGTCAGCTGCCCACACAATAAGAGGTCTGATAATTCATTTATTCTGATAAATTCACTTTTGGAGTTTAATGAGAGAATCTGTTTAATTTTCTCAGACGTTTCTCCTCCAGCAAAGCCTCAGTTTCCTCTGTCACGCACTCCTTCGCTTCTCCAGCACCACTAAAAGGCTTGTTGTGCTTCCCTAAATTCCAGGCCACTCAGGTTGAGGAGTTGTGCTCTCCTGGGATTAATAGGAAGATTTCAACAGATAAAACTTTGCTGTCCTCACCTCTGAGTTGCGAGGGATACTGCTGCTCCCATTCCCGGTTTCACGCGTCCACTCTTGATGATGCCACTGTTTTCTTGGAAAAATCAAGCGCATTTGGTTGAGAGCCAGACTGAATGAGAACACTCTTCTCTGCACAGTCCTCTCTTAATTCCTAATCAACCTGATTATTCAGTTGCGGCCTGTGATGTTGAGTGCGTTAGTCTGTGTTCATTCACATTTAAAATTCAATCTGACAGTGTCTGCAGTGATTTACGGCTGGATCGGGGACTTTGAGAAGCCCCGATGTGATCCAGATGTGTGTTTCCTAATTAGAAATATTTTAGTTGGTTTCAAGTTCACTGTCGATCACTCCGCCTCCCTCTGTCGTCTCGAGTACAGCGATGCCTCTCATCTTTCACATTCTCTTTTCACCCCATACTTCTTTTACTATTCTGATCTTTTTTTTTTTCTTTAGCTCAACTCAACTGATAATGTGTGATCACCTCACCATCAAGGCTGCTGCCATAGAGTTGCCATGGCAACATCTAGTCCACGCACTAACGGCCACTGCAGAGGGAACAGGGAAGCAGAGACAGAGCGCGCAAACACTGAGATACACACACACACACACACACACACACACACACACACACACACACACACACACACACACATACACACAGGGGCCCACAAGAGTTGCCCCCCCACCCCCACCACCACCACCACCACCACCACCACCACCATATAGGCAACCCTAACTCATTTGCTTTAACAGCCAGTGGGAGTGTTAAAGTCATTATAGATCTCCCCAGTCAAAGTCAACGATCTTAAAGCAAGGTGATAACTCATTACACACACAATCTTAATGCATCTCACAGCATACCAGCTGTTCATGCACACACACTCACACACGCTCAGTGACGCAGGAAGACCCATTCATGCATAAACGCTGTATACATAGGATGCACCATTAGATAGCCATGCTGTACACGCATGCACCCTGCTGTTTCACACTCAGCCACCATATAGAAACACCAATTACACTTTGGCTGTGATTACGTTCACACGGCGTCACACGCTTTGCTCCTTCCATGCATCTGTCATTGACATTGAAACCTACATTATTCCAAAGTACACTTTATAGAAGTCAACATAATGTCTTTCCTTGTACTATATAACACAAGACTATTACCTCTACTGCAATGACACAGTAAATAGTACTCTATTAAGTGATGTATTTCCTGATGCCTCAGCAGTACTGCGTTGACTGATACCACCCTGAGCAACAAACACTAACAACCCCTGAAGCAAGAGGCACGTTCATAGTCTCCTTCAGATGAAAATTCTAAATATTCCGATTGAAATAGAACACAAAAT
Source organism: Aulostomus chinensis (assembly GCF_037954235.1). Classification (NCBI taxonomy): domain Eukaryota; kingdom Metazoa; phylum Chordata; class Actinopteri; order Syngnathiformes; family Aulostomidae; genus Aulostomus; species Aulostomus chinensis. Next base: position 9,716,906 of record NC_141325.1, read on the forward strand.
AAACCTTTTTAAACTATGCAGGGAAATGAGCAGACTGATGTTACTGTGAACTCTCATGAGGACACGAGGGCTTTCACACACACACACACACACACACACACACACACACACACACACACACACACACACACACACACACACACACACACGTTAATTTAGCCAGTCCCAGCTTCTGTGATGTCCTTGTTCCTGAACAAAGCCCACATTACAAAATTGCTGTTTATTTAGAGTGTGTATAGTTCTTTGTCAGTGTGCGTGTACATACACATAAAATGCGTGTGTGCCTGTATATTTTTCGAGGTAAGACACATTTCTTTCGGCAAGACAGCAACAGCCAAATTAGAGATCTAGACAGATGGCGTACTGCAGGAAACCTTTGACTCAACCCATGTTTTTGTCAGGCAGCTCACAGTGGCCTTTCATCCTGCCTGTCAGCCACGGGCTAAAGATAAATGAAGAACAATGCTAACCATTTTTGTGTGTTTAAAAAATGAGTAATGCCATGTTCCCATTTTCTCTCACAAAGACATTCCTAAATATAGCTGACATTAAAAACAAAAATGCGAGCTTTTAGGTAAGTGATTTTACAAATGCAACTCAAGAAAAAAAAAAAAAACATCATAAAGCAACATTGAGGCCCGTAATTCTGCATAGAGGGCAGAGATTCTGCATATAAACCAAGAACTTGTAGGCAAGGAAGACATGTAGGGAAAGGGAAGCTTCTGGTTTGCATTTACTGTTTGAGGAGTGGGCAACACAGTGGTGCAGTGGTGAGCATTGTCGCCTCACAGCAAGAAGGTTGCGGGTTCATCATGGTTATTTAAACTGTTGACCATGTTCGAACTGGCTACTTTTGAATTAATCCGTTCAAATTTGTTGTCTTTCAACTCCATGAAAAAGCTGCTATACAGACTGTAAGGCATGAGCGCCGGACGGAACTCGGAAGTCTTGGACCAGATGTCCGCCGGCTTCACCGTTGCATTCAAAACAACACAGAAATCTCTGTGTTTGGTTTGCACCATCTGTCCGAATCCAAATCTGATTTTTCATTTGCACATATTTTACTCTTGAGTCTTGAAATCTGTAGGATGGTTATTTCCCATACAGTCCTGCGAAATTACCCATGCAAACCACTTTGACAAGTGCTGAATTTGAGGCAGTTCTCTTCTTTTCATGCATTGCTTCATCGTTTCCTTTTGATAATATAGGCAGGCAGGATAAAGGCATCTTAACTTTAAAGTGAACATAAACCCAGTATGAATGAAAGCCAAATTACTCTATGTATTAGATCAAGTGTTTGTGTGTGTGTGTGTGTGTGTGTGTGTGTGTGTGTGTGTGTGTGTGTGTGTGTGTGTGTGTCTTTCTAGGTTCATTCCATGTGTTTGATTTGAATGGAGGGTCCATCGGGGTAACAGTTTTTGCATAACTCTGATAGGACAATTAGTGTAGAATGATAGATGATGAGCTCCACGGGCAGACAGGGTCATAATAGAGGGGACAGAGAAGAACCCTGTCCTGAATCTCAAATCTTCTCCCCTCTGCCCTCCCTTCAAGGTTTCACATAACTTTCTTCTTCACTATTACTTCTTCTGGGGAAAGAGTTTTTTGTCTGATCCATCTGCTCCTCCATCAAGCCCAGGAGGGAGCCTTTTAGTTGTTCTTTGTTGTCTTGTGATTGTTAAGAACAGAGAAAAAAAAAGTTTGCCATGTAGTGATTATGTGCAATAGAACATTAACTTAGACCCAGTTATCTAAACACTGATTTAAAAGTATCTTAGAGGTTACTGTGAAGTGTCTGACAGCATATTCGCGTTATTTCTATTTCTTTCTGCAAGAATATAAGTATTCATTACCTTTCCACTGTGTATTTGTTTTGCCTAAAAGGTCAACAGTCAACATCTCTTGGCACGAGGTATTTACTTCTGTCTATAGTAGTTGTATTCACAAATGTTAATGGAGATGAAACACGAAAATGCTACTCTATATTTCCACTTCTCAAATGGCAAAAACCTGTGCAACATGACATTTGAGACACGTGGAAGACTCCACTAGTGAGGAGAGATAACACACGGCTACCCCATACGTGACGCACGCCTCATCTGTTGATAGACATGAAAATGCATCAAGTCGGACAAGAAATCTTTAGAAGCTGTCCAAATTCAAAGGCAAGACCAGATGAAATATTCTGACAAAGCTTTGCCTTGATCCTTCCATGGTGGAATTGTTCGTGCTCCGTCTCATTAGCCTGTGTGTGATTCTCTGAAGATGTCGGTCAGCGCGTGTTGCGTGAAAACCATACGCTATCAAAGCGAGAATAAAAATAATTATGAGAGGCACAACTGTTATCAAGGACACATGCAAAAAAAAAAAAAAAAAAAAATCTTGTTTTTACTGTAACCAACTGTTATTTGTCTGTGATACAGTCGTCAAGCTGTTGAGGGTGCTGATGAAATACTCGCCACACACAGGTGAAGGTATCATCAGCGGACGCATGCAACTGCTGACTGTGTTTTTCTCTGCTGATCCATCCGCAATCCTAGAAGGTCAGTAATGCAGCGGCGTAGAAGCCCAGACCAATGCTCAAATATCACGGTGGAAGGAAAAAAGCCCTCCGCTCTAACAGAAAACACACACTTGCAGCACGGATGTGTGGTTAGGGATTTCAACCCTGACTACCTCTTCAATTCACTTGTTAGGGTTTCTAGAAAGAAAAACCCTTGTCTTACTGAGATTCTCCTTGTCGAGGGATTCCATAGTATGTGGAGTGTAAATGTGATTTTTGTGTGTGTGTGTGTGTGTGTGTGTGTGTGTGTGTGTGTGTGTGTGTGTGTGTGTGTGTGTGTGTGTGTTAAACATTGCTGCTAAAACGAACACTCAAATTCTAGACGATATTAAGTCAATGCGTAGGTTTCCGTTGTTGGGACTTAAATATGCACGCTAACTTTACTTTTTTCACAACATTATGTGGTCATGAACTTTCAGTTTATATTGAAATTATACAATGGTTAACAACAAAATAAAAGATTTAAAACAAAATTTGACATGTTGTAAAGCAATATGTTCTCAATATAAGAAAAACCAAAAGCCAAGCAACAAGGACTTTATCTTGTCCTGTTTCAGTCAGCTAGCTATCTTGAGCAAATGTTTTCTGGCAATCTTTGCTTTTCACAAACTGAATAAAAACCAATTTAAACAATAAATTGCCTTTTTGACAAGTACATTTTACTACATCATTCAGTCATCTAAGTATTTGGGGACAGATTTAGCAATTCATCCTCAAACCTTACGTTCAGAAACCTTACAAGCTGGTAGCGCTGCAATTGTGTCACGAGCATGCAAGCTAAGAACTGAGCCAGCCAAGAGAATATGTTTTGCTATGTACCAGAGTACTGGATAACAATACCCTGCAGAGTTTGGGATTTTGTGTGTGTGTGTGTGTGTGTGTGTGTGTGTGTGTGTGTGTGTGTGTGTGTGTGTGTGTGTGTGTGTGTGTGTGTGTGTGTGTGTGTGTGTAAAACTCATCAACAGCCTGAGAATTCACTCCGCTTAGTCATGAATCAGTTTTGTTGTCCACCACAATCAATTCAGTTCGGTCCAGTTTCACAAATACACAAGACCACTCCCAACTCTAATCCAAACAACAAACAAACAAAATATGCCAGCAAAGCAACACAAAATAAACACAGCACAAGTGAGCTCTAATCAGTGGTGGAGGATTATTTATAGTGATGAGTCATTTTCCAGGTGCTAAATGTCTATTTGACCATTCAGATTGCTTCGTCAGAAGTACTTGCATGAAACTGTATATCATCGACACAAAGTTTTATCTAAACTTGGTACTAATCTGCACTGATTGAAGCCAAAATCTCCCATACTGAAGTTAGACATTGCTTTCTTCTCTTCTCTTCTCTTCTCTTCTCTTCTCTTCTCTTCTCTTCTCTTCTCTTCTCTTCCCTTCTCTTCGTTTAATAGTTCCATCAGCTCAGTTGGGTGCAGGGGGCAATAAGGGAAGGTTCCTAAAATGAGAGAGATGTGGTTGTGGATTTCAGGCAATGTGCTGAGCCTGTTTAGCTGATTTACATTGAAATGAGCCATGTTCTCTGGCTATTGTTGAAGAAATTAATTATGTAAACTGTCTGTCAGACTCATTTGCATTTCTTGATTTCTGTCCATTTTGTGTATTCTGTATGAGGAGTTGAGGGAGAACAAAACGAAGATGAGTGATGAGCACTGTCATGGATGTCGGCATGCTTTCATTGATATTGTTGGAGGGTTTGCCCCCAGGAAGTTCTGCAGATAATTATTAACATCTGTCTGTGTACACGTCTACTTTTTTTTTTTTTGATAGACACAGTTTGTGCACCTACCCGTATGAGGATATATGGGGGATTTTGTTGCATTTGTTTTTGTTCGTATCAGTGTGAAGGAGGTAGATGCATAAACGCGCGCGCGCACACACACACACACACACACACACACACACACACATTCCCAGTTTGCCCTTTTCCTTTTTGTCTCTCCTTCTCCCTCTGCGCCTCTCGCCTTCATTCCAGATCACCTCTGTTAAATACCCAGCTGAAAGCTAACAGAGCCTTTGAATGCTTGTCTGTTTGTTTGTGTGTGTATGTGTGCACGTCCCTCCTGCATAAAAACAAAATGCACACACACACACACACACACACACGCACACACACACACACAAAACGACCCAGTTAAATCGTAAGCTGAAGGCTAACAGAGGGACCCCATCAACCTCTGAGCTGTATCCGCTCTGAAGCCATCAATCGTGAAACTAAAGCTAGGCTGCATAATGACATTGTGGCAGTGTACTCTTGCTGCGCTGTGCTGCAAGACATATTAATGTTAGCCACAATGAGTTTGACAGCCCAATATGGTTGTCATGGAGGAGGGAGGCATTTAACAAGCTAACACTGCCCTCAAATGGAAGATACTGGCTACAGCAACTGCATAGAAGTCTGCAGTGTTGTCACTTTTGTGCATTTTATTTAAAAAAAATTTTTAGGACTGACTGTAAGGATTAAAATGGCACTCAGACGATATTAATACCACCCTTGTCATAAAGGAATGTCATAGCCCCTTCTTGTCTTACAAATTAATTTTTATTCTAATATGTGCTGCCACTTCCCACTCTAATGCAGGTCTTGCATGTTTATGTGTCTCTCTGTACCCTAGAATCTTGGAGCTTCAGCAGAATGGTGACATGGATATACTCAAACTCAAGTGGTGGCCCAAAGACAGCCCCTGTGACCCCTACAGCTCGGTCCAGACACGACAGCGCAGCAACGCCCTGGATATTCACAGCTTCGCTGGCGTTTTCTGTGTACTGGCAGCTGGTGTGGTTCTCTCATGCCTCATAGCCATGGTGGAAAGCTGGTGGTCACGGAGGAAGGGATCCAGAGTCCCCTCCAAGGAGGTAAGAGAATAGATGGGTGGCTAAAAGAAGGAGAGGTGAGACATATATGTCCTAGAATAGATCCCAACACTTCTCTAGCTTTGTGAAACAAGAGAAAAGCAGTTGTGGGATATATAGAAAAGATAAAAGAAGGGAGGGATCAAAGTGAGAAACACAAGCTACAGGGTGAATGATGAGTCAGAGTTATTGGCTCTTTCAGAAATCCTTCCTTGTTCACAGTGTCACTGGCCATGACCTCCGTTTGCACACATCAGCAATGTTATTCTCTCAGCAACTATATTTGTTGCTTGGCTTTTGTGTCAGACGGGATCTCGGAGGTGCTATATTAGCTCTCCACAAGTGTAAGTGGCATTGATCTGCTGCATGTGTATGGAGCCTCTCTGGGTATGAGGTCAAACAGGACTTTTTAAAAACATTTAGTTTCTCCCCTAACATAAAAATTCACGATCCATGCTATTATAAGGTATCCTGTCAGGTTCAATCATTAGTTTTGCTTTTTCGTAATCCCCGTCAGTAATCAAAATGATTATCTAAATCACTATATTCTCCAAAGCAAATTAAGAGTTAAGTGAATTAACCGGCATTGAAGTTGAATTTTTTATTGACGCCGAGCCCGATATAGAAATAGAAAAAAACTACAACGTCCTTCCATCTACGTGCGCAGTCATATCTCCTCACCTTTAATATCTCATCCACCTGACTGAAAATGTACTCCACATTCAGCTGCATCTGCTTTGAAATGTTTAATTGATACTTTTCAGATAACGAATGTAAAATTGGGTTGAATTTAGCTTTATGGTTTCGAGAGGACTTCGGCGCTATTCAAAATGTAAAAGAACCCGGGGGAATTCTGCAGTGTACCTTGACCATGGAATTAAATTATTAGCACTTGAATGCTGATATTCATAGGGTTCTCCTCTAAACAGTGGCAGCTTTCCACCTTGGAAATTAGCAGCAGCGCTCTGTGAAATATCCAATCAGCTGATGTGTGGTTGATCACCTCAGCAGGGATATCATTTGAGGCAATCAAAGTGGCTCTGGCAACATATTCCCCTGCTGGAAGCCCTGCAATCTGTTATAATGGGGAAGCTGTCTTTGAGCCACCAGAGAGAAGACAGGTAGCATCTTCAAAGTAAAGGCCAAAACGGCAACAAGTTTAGATGGTTTTCTGTTATTGGATTATAATTGCACAGCCTAAGGCTGTTTTCACTAACCGTCTCATTGCTGCAACCTATTTATTTTAATAGCTGCTTTATCCAGTCGGAGATTTGAACCATCTCCTAATGGAACACGCTGCTACCAAAACACAGAGAAAAACTTAAATCAGAAGTCTGGCATTAAAGCAAAGCATTGAATGCTAAACACATCATTGATAAACTAAAAAAACAATTTTTGAAAGAATGTGTTTACTGTTAGCTTTGAGTGAATTAATAATGTGTTCGCTAGCAAATTGAAGCTGAGACAGGAAGCAGCACAGACGCATTTCATGCAAAAATGTTTTCGCAATCAGGTAAATTACTTCAATTAGCTCGTCCTTTGTGGGGAAGCTATGCGATAAAGAGGGGTTAATGTTAACTTGAAGGTAATAGCTTCAGAGATTTCATGTAAATCAAGACGGTTATGCTATGATTCAGCTTCCAGTCCTTCGAGAAATAGAAGCAATTTAGCATCAATCAGCAAAGAGGTGTTGTTAGTAAACGGTATAATACCTCATATTTTGTTGCCTTGCTACCAAAAAGGACTTTTAATCGTTGGGACATGATGACCATAACGCTAATTAGGACTGTCTCTGCATGACTTCTACCACCAGAAACAATTTAAAGCAGCCTCGCCCCAATCTCCTTCATCTTTGATGTCAGGCTAATTTAAAGTTCCAGGAGAATAAATTAGAAAAGATGACAAAAGACGGTAATGGAAAGTGTGACTATAGCAGGGATGATTTAGTGTCAGATCAGGTTACTTTCCATGATAAGAGACCGATAACACCGATGATCTGGAAACTAATTTAGAGGAAAGTTTTAACATGAAAAGTCTTGGAATCATTTGTTATAAGCGATTAAGAGGGGGCAGCTGCTGGTCCGACATCGGTAACACAAATTAACGCGTGATATATTACTACAGTTTCTGCGTGATTTAATGACCTTGTCAGAAAAAAAACCCCAAACAATTTAAATGGGTCTTTTATGGCAGGAAAACTAGAATGATTTGCAGCTGCAATCCCTGAACACAACATGGTTTGACTTTAAGTGTTTACACAGCTTTGTTTAATGCAGTCCAATACAATGTGCAGTTGCTTGCAACGGATCACCAGTGTCAAATGATTAGCTTTAGTTTTATATTTCCTTTGGGCTCTTTTTTTTCATTGATTCATTTAATTGTTCTGTCTCTCTCTTTTTTTTCTCCTTGCACTTTCTTTTTCCTCTTTAGAAAATGAGGCAGTTTAAGGACAAACTTGCTGACAATGTGAGAGGATCTTGTGCTCCTCTGTGAATACACAAGTATAGCTGTAGGGACGCGTGCAGCAGACCCACTCTCATCTCAGTAAATGTCGTGCCATTTTGCCATGAAGTGCTATTAACAAGCTTCAATGAGAAGAGAGCAACATGTTTGACAGCAGGTTGACTGCAGTTTAGTTTCCTCTGCATTGCTGCTATAATTTAGTTATCTACCGTCTTCTTGCTTTGGTAAATCGAGTTAGATCAATTTAATATGTGGCCTGCATGTTCCTGCCTATCGCATCACCATCCAATATGACTGAACTTTCCTCCGCTTGATTCAGCGACGAGGCAGTGAAACATGCAACAAACATCTGCAACATTTGCCACTTTCCTACACAACCCCCCCAAACACACACACACGCACACACACACACACGCACACACACACTGCACCCCACGCCCCCTTGCCTTCAGCACCCCTGTGTAGTTTCCAGCTTTAATCTGTCATTCACACCACTAGTCATGTCCACCGCCGAGCAACAACAAAGAGACTCAACCTCTAAGCTGAACCCGAAAGTCATGTTAAGCACAGTGTGATTCACCTGCAACACAAACACCACACCGCCATCTTTATTAGACACCAGCCGGTGGAAGCGGCCCCCCGGCTGAGCACAGGAGAGGAGTCTGGAGTAAGGGTTTAAACAGCCAGAGTTGATCTAGATCTTGCTTTGCATATCAAACTATCATCATCAACTCGTCTTAGTGACTCAAAAATTCTGTTCAAATAAAAGGCCAAGTTATGATTTTGCATGAATGGAAACAAAATGATATACCCCCTTCATGTTTCCATGGTGCCCACATGGTTTAGCTCAGTCAGCCATGATTGTTTTTGGTAGTTGACCTCTGACTTTTATCCTTCACCCGGCTAGAGCATTGACCTTATTGATTACTGCTGGCTCAAGGTTGTAACTGATCACTGATCACTGATCACAAGATTGACCAGTAGCCTGCTGTGACTGGTGTTAAGTGAAACTTAGGCTTGCTATTTTAATTAGCTCACTGGACTGAATATTTCCTCCTAAAAACAATTCTAATCAAAAATCACCATCTGTGCACCGAGCAGCTTCAGATAGCCTACGGAGAAGAAACCAGGAGAGAGTCAAGCTGGGATCACTGCAGCATGTCCTGACTCACTGGAGGAAAGAAGACACAGTTAAATCCACTTCAAAGCAGCTAATTGCTGTAGATAAAGTGCATATGTTGCATTTCATCGACTGGGGAAAGACTCCTGCAAGCTATCTGACCTTAGTCATGGCCAATGGAGTAAGTCTAGTTTGTTTAATGTCATCCTGCCTCCTAAAGATTTAGGCTCAACCGCTCCCTGTCGCTTTAAATGAAGAACTCGTTGGCCTCTCGCTGTCACAGTAAATGTGAGCACCTCTTCAGACTATTGCGCTGTGTCAAGAGGAGCGTGCATATGCCTGTGCAGTTTTTGCAAGCTTCACATAAAATCGGAAAGCCTGGTGACCCACTCTTTATGCGTGGGCCCAGAAAACTTGGCTTAATAAGATAGATCAGCGCCAAGAGTACGAACTGGGAGTGCACACTTGGCAACAGGACATCTCCATCGCATTAAGTTACTGCGCCCACTAAGCCGTATATATACAGTATATATACTTATTATACAGTGCAATGATTCCCAGTGTGTGTGCCAGGTTGAGTTAATTATAATAATTAAAGCAAATGTTTTCAATTAATTTTGATATTGCTTTAAAATATTAATGACTCAAAGTGTTTATAATGTGTTGGATATTGTGAATTTTTATGTATCAGAGTTTGATGATCCAGGATATAGACTTAACAGTTCGCTATTTTCTTTTAATTAATTCACAGATGTTAAACATTGTGTATTCAAAAGTGCTCTGACTGCACTAATTATTCCAATTAGAAAATCAAACAACTCCTCTCTGGAGATGACAAATAGCTACTCCAATATAGCCGCCCTTACGATAGCTAAAACATAAGAGGTTGCACACACACACGCACACACACACACGCACGCACACACACACGCACACACACACGCACACACACACACACACGCTATCCCTGCTGCACATCTACCTCCTCCATCATGCCAGGCTTCCTCAATCCTTAACGCTCAATCTTTGTGTCTGATATTCCATAAATCATGATGTCCATCAATGCAAGATATACATTTGTTTTACTTCATAAACCCCTGTGGTTTCCATGCTTGTTTCTTCTACCAAAAAAAACAAACTAAAAAAAAAATCTTCCTCTCAATGACGCATACACAACTTAAGATGGATGCAAGTCTCTTTAAACCACCCGTATAACACACGACTCCCTTCTTCACACACACACATACACACACATAAACGCTCACTCTCTTCCACCATGCAAATCTAACACAACTAATCTTTGTGTCTGTGTTCCTTACACGTTCTGCAGCACGCTCATACATACACTCATACTGTAATGTTTGGTTACCTGCTTCTGGCTGTGGGCTGTTGATGTCTGTGCTGTATGGTTCTGTGTTTTGTCTTGTGGGATGGCTGATGTTGTCAATGAGCCTGCTTCTTGTTTTTTTGTTTTGTTTTGTTTTTTTTATACCGGGCTTATACACTTAAATACACTCAAAACAGAAAAAAAAAAAACCCACACACACACTTGGGTCATTAATAATGAAGAGAAAATTATTACGATTGATGCACATAGAATAAAGCAGCTCTTGGACATCTTCCTGCTATTTTTCTTTTTGGGGGGGGGGGGGGGGGGGGTTTACAGTTAAACAATTTCAAACTACCTCTGCCCTGAATATATTTTCATGTGGTAACAAAGCATGATGGACTTCACCTACGTTATGAGATGATTTACTCCTTTAATGCGCCATGAAGTCTCTGAACTCCTGGGTTTTGTGTTTTTGGGTGGGTTTATTGCAACTGAAGCCAGCGAAAATATTAGCATCTCTGTTCAGCTATAGCCACTTAAGGCCCATTTCACTCATAACAGGATGGCTCTATTGTTTGATCTTTTTTGGCCTTTAAATGCTCTTTAAGAGGTTTGTATGAAAGAGTTCTGTCACTGGTGTCAAAACCTCAAAACGATGAAAGAAATATTCTGTGTAATTGACAAAAAAAAACAAAACACATAATTTCCTTGTCAGAACTCTTCCATAATAACATCTGTGGTTTGGACCATGTCTGATATTTCATATAATCCATGCAGATTTTAGCATGAGGAGAGCAGGCATTCCCGCTCTATCACTTTATTCCGTATTAAAAGACTTTGATGGGAATTGCCGGCCTACTCATCCTAACTCTATGGAATGATGTGTGTCACTGTGGCTCAAAGCTCTCATATTGCCTTTTTTGTTTTGTTTTTTTAGATAAGTACTCTGTGTTGAGGGGTGTAGCGGGCGAGGGGAGAAAGAGAGAGAGAGAACAATACAAAATGCCATTTAAACATCTCCCCTTTCCAGGTACATAATGACTGTGTGAATGTCTCTCTGAGGACTCAACACAGAACTACCTGCTTAACTGTGTGTGCTGACTGACTGCCATGTCTTTCTTCTCACTCACCCCCCACCCGTCTGTCTCTCCAATTGACTCTCTTCCTCACCTGATACCATGTTTTCATCTGCCTGATCACGTCTGTCACTCATCCCCTCTCTGTCTGCCGTGTGTCTATTTGGCTTGTCCTTTGGGGGGGGGTGGGTGGTTGGGGGCTTGTATATTTGTCTTCTTTTGTTTTTTTTTAAACTTCTCAATCAACTTGCATGCAAACATATGCACAAACACATTTACATGACGACATTCACCCGTCTCCCTTTCTATCTCTATCTGTCCCCCTTTTTCTTTTCTTTTTTTTTTTTTATTTTCTCACACACTCACATGCATGTCACACACCAGAAGCAGGCAGATGGTCCATCTGCCAGGCAAGCTGCTGATCCGTGCCCTCACAGCCCCAACGAGCACCCTCTTGCCCTGGGTGGTCAGACCCAGAACCAGACTCCTAACACCGCCAACACGACTGCCCCTGCAGCCACCCATTACCAGCCCCCAGCATGCTGCGACATTCCCTGCGCGCTGATTGTGCAGCACTCCTATGAACCTGGCAACCCCTCTGAGATTACCCCCAAAATGAGAATGACCACCTTCACCACCTCACCTCCCACCCCAAGGTTATACATACAATAGAAGATACAAATACATCCTTGGTTAGTAAGGCTTAGATGCTATTTGAAATGTAATGATATGTGAATGATGATGAATGAATATCAGGGAGCAGGGTTACAGCTTGTGCTCACTGTGCGGAGAGAAACTGTTTTCAAAAACTGTTTTTTAAAAAACAAAAAAAAGATCCCTGGCTTGTTGCCAGTCGACTATGTGTGCAATGAGGCCTTTCTGCCATTGGAGGATGCTGTCTCCTCGAGAGTCAAACAGAGCATCATCTGTAACTGGAGAGTCAAAGTTAAATGCACTGTGAAGTTTATCTGCAGGTAATACTTGATTCACCAAAACAGAGCCTTTTCATAAAGATGTGGAGTTTTACATTTATGATTTTTATGAATTGATGTCAATTCGATCATGGAAGACATAAACCTGGTATGATAGTAAGGGAAGTCAGGTTCCTCTTCTCCACATCAGTCGTCCACTTTTCCTTACCTCAGTCCCCCACCCCCAACCCCCCGAGTAGTTACTCCTTAGTCTCCTGTCACAGACAGCAGATTTGTGATTCTCTTCTCTTTCACGCCCCTTCATTTTTCTTGAACTCCCTGCACCCCCTTTGACCCCCCCCCTTAAACATTTAGAGTGTGTATGATCGTGTCACAACAAACGTTAGCGCCTGTCCGTCCCCTCCCTCCCCCTGATGTCCCCTCCTTAGATGGCAACCGTGAGCTCCATACGATAGGGCCAGAGCCCATTCCAGAACCCCCAGACACAAAGGAAACGGTCAGTAAATCTATTTTTCCCCCAATAATGTGACCCCCCCCTCCTCTTCTCTCTGCACACTTCCTCACAAACTCCTTTTGTTTTTACCTTACAACGTGTCCACGAAGCCTGAGTGGCACTGAGACACTACAAAACCTGAATCTCACCTCCTGTCAAGTTAGAGAAGTGGATGTGTGGACAATGCAAAATCTAAAACCCCTCCTCACCTGAGCCCCTTCCTCACTATATCCTCACCTCCATATCCATTGCAAACTGAGCTGATCCCCCTGCACCGTTCACCCCGTCCTCTGACCCACCTCCCACTGAGTGTTACCATTCTTGAGACTTGTGGATTAAATTATACTGATGGATGTAGAAACCTAAGATATTGTGTTATTTTAAGTTTCATTTAAAGTATATATTGTGAGTTAAGTTAAAGTTTAAGTTAATGTATGTGCTTTTGGAGTTCTTATTACAGTAAGAAATGCATGATTTTTGATATTGTATATGATGCATTTTGATAAATAAGCTGTAATAGTTCTGTTGTTCATTTGTTCCAGACAAACAAAAATTCACTTGAAAATGAGATTTCAATCTCAATGTGAATTCTTTTGTGACCGAATGACAAGTTAGAGGAGTAAGGCTTTTAAGTATTTCTTTGCAAATAATAGATAAGTATAAGTGTATAAGTATAAAACAAGATATATACAGTATATGTATAAATAAATAAACATATACATATATATATATATATATATATATATATATATATGGTAACGCTAGCACTCTGGAATCTGAAAGCACACAGCATGAAGGCGGTGTGTTTTCTGTGTGTATTCCGGTTATTTGCACTCCCTTTAGAGACCTTGTAGATGTGTGTGTTTGTTCCTGACCTCAGCTCAGAGTGTGCTTCTCTATCTTTCCCACCATTTTTCCCTTCCTCTCTTCCACTTTCCCGCTTCCTGTCACACCCACGTGGCCTCATAATTCTTGAATTTCATTCGCCAAAACTTTTGTTTTCTCACCTGCATTGTTTCAACACACTTTCACTCTCCCTATTCTTCTCACCATCTATTTGTTCGGGCCAAACGGACGACGTCCCTACGGTTGACACCAAACGCGTCCTTGTCTTCCTCGTCTACAAAATATTTACTCTTGGCATCTACTGTTTCCTTCAACGGTCTCTCCATTTCATTACTCCTGGATTTGCACCACCCTCATTTCTCCCTTCATCCAACTTTCCTTGATTTATCTCTCCTGCCACTTCCTCCTCTTCATTTCCTTTATCCTTCTTCTACTCCTTGTATCTTTCTGGTTTGTTCCTGTCTCTTTTCCTCCCTCCTTTATGACCATTTACCATCACCGCTTCCTGTTCTTCATCCTACTCCTTTTCCACGCCCTCCAACCCACCCTCCCACTTTAGGACGATAAGGAGATCGACCTGGAGCACCTACACCGCCGGGTTAACAGCTTGTGCACCGAAGATGAAAGCCCCCACAAGCAATTCTCCACCTCTTCCGTCGATTTAACACCCCTTGACATGGATGCGCTGCCGGCTGCACGCCAGGCACTCGAGCAGATCAGCGATTTCCGCAACACACACATCACCACCACCACTTTCATCCCTGAGCAGATCCAAACCCTCAGCCGCAGCCTGTCCGCCAAAGCCGCTGCTGGATTTTCCGCTGGTTTCGGTAGCAGTGGTGGTGGAGGCCTCCAGGACCACCGGACTGGTGGGGTGGGCCCTTTCAGGCAAAGGGCCCCCAACGGTGGCTTCTTCCGCAGCCCCATTAAGACAATGTCCTCCATCCCCTACCAGCCCACAGGTCCAGGACCTAACTTTGGATATGGCAATGATCCAGACAGGGGCACTTCCATATGAGTTTAGGCTGCAGTTGGCTCTGGAAAGAAGAGGAAGAGGAAGAGGAGTCAATCACGGAGTGATAAAATCATACGGCTAAGCTAAAGAGTCAGAGGATAGACATCTGTGTACATAGGAAACTTTACATTTTCAGTTTCTGCTTGGTTGTTTTCCAGGGGTTTCCATTTTGCGTGTGTGTGTGTGTGTGTGTGTGTGTGTGTGTGTGTGTGTGTGTGTGTGTGTAGAGAAGGAGGTGGAAGTCTGCTTGGGCATTCTTATCCTCCTGGAAACCATGCTGGTGAGGTGCAAAAAGGGAAAGGGGATCAAGAGGGGCCTGAATCTTTGCTTTATTGTTGTTGTTCTTGTGATTGTTTGGGGGATTATTTTTGGGGATATGTGTGAAATAGGATCCTTTTTTTTAATTGTTTCTGTTTAACGACATGGGGACTGCCCCACGTAACGGAGATGTACTCAGACAACCTGACTCCTAACGGTCTAAACCCCCACCGAAACGGGGTTTAGTTTACTCCCGACAACAAGAGACTCTTCTCGTGATGGTGGTGGTGATTCAGCCATGAAACAACTCCAAACGGACTCCAACCAATAAGCAATTACAGGACAGTAATTTTAGGCTGGCATATACAATACATCCCCAGGAATAGGAGCAGTAGCTCCTTGAAGTTTTGAAAAGACGCCATCTCAAAGATGACCGGAAGATTCTGCTTCCTTTTCATGATGTCGGGAGTCCATACGCGGTGTTCTCTTCTCTGGTGTTGTCGATGTGTAATCATCTCCAAGATGGTGTCCACACAGTGGCCTGACTTAAGACTTTACATCTGAACAAACACCTTCCCGGGGCATCGATCTGACAACTGTTGAAATGCCATGAGTGCAACAATACGACACTGTAGAAAAAAAAAAAAAACAGTCCGGTGTGTCGATCTTTAACTTTTTTCTGCCATTATGGTGCATCAGGCCTGAAACTGATTCCACCATCCTTCGATGCACATTTAAGACTCTCGGTCGATCCCACTGCACTGCACCAGTGCCCACAGACCTGTAAGTGATTGTATGTAGAGCTGACCTTTTTTTCTTTTCTCACATGTACTGTACTATCCGCTTTTCAAGTCATGGTGAGATCTTCTAATCAGACTGTGAGAGGGATAGTAACGGTATGATACAGAAAAAAAACAACTTAGAGGAGTAAAAAAAAAAAAAAAACATAAAAGACAAGCTGAAAGATTTCAAAGCTATTGCTTATTCTATGTCTTTTATTGAATTTTTTGTTTTTGAAAAAAAAAATTTTAATGCGTGGAATGTGTTTTGGTCAGGAAGTAAAAAAATAACATTGTTCTGAGCTGTCTAACTGTTTCTCTCAGCAAATGTTGAAAAACTGCTAAAATGAGTGCTGTAGTCTCTGTTTTTTGCATCATTATGTCTTTATTTTCCTTCTTTTTTCCAGTTTTTCCTTATTTTGCTTAATTCCAATGCTGCCATGGCCCGTATGTTTTAAAACTCATTCTGTAAGGGCACGTCATGTTCAGTTCTTATCAGGTTCAAAGCGGTGAAACGAAGTAGATTTCTGTGTCGAGGAGAAGCCATCGCAACAGCATCTTCAGTTACTGGCCTTATATGTCGACTAACACGCTGTACCCCACCCCCACCCCCCAAAAAAAACAACAACTTCCAGTCAAACCCGCAATATCCCAGCATATACTGGAACCATTTAAGAGCAGTGGTAGTGCTTTCAAGGGAATGTCACGAAGAGTTAAACAGCCGTGTGGACGCAATGGCTGCCTTTTATCCAATGAGTTTGAAATATACTACCATTTCATATCTGTAATGTTATAAGGGTACTGTTTATATGACTTGTTTTATAAAGTGCCAATTAATTAAAATGAGACCATTAAGGTGCATTTTGGGGTTTCGAGGAAAGGGGGACGGTACATGAAGAGACATATTTTGTGGATTTAGTTGGCGGGGTGGTAAAAATGGAACCAAACTTTTTTTCTTTTTCTTTTTCTTTTTTTTTTTTCCACTAACACTGTATTAATAATTGATAACGTTAGTTGTTTAGGGAAAGAAAAATAAACATTTTCAGTTTGTTATCTTTAAGAACTAAAACCGCAAAAAATGTCGTGCGTAGAGAATTCAGTCGAGCCACAGTGTTTAAAGCAAGCATTCTTAGGTGTTCTTTTCTTATATTAGGCTACAGTATGGCTATTGAATGACAAATAGGACACAGACATTTTAAAGAGTTTTATTTAGTATAACTGAAAGAGACATTATAAAAATGTATATTTTACCTGTTAATGCTATTTTTGTTTAACAAAATGGAGAGTGTATTATGATGAGCTTTAGTGTTGAGTTTCGCAGTCATGACGTTTGGATTTTTTTTTTTTTTTTTTTTTTATTCTCCCTCGCCCTGGCCATGATCGACATCAACAGACATAAATACAAACTCTTTGCATCTCTCATGTCATCCTTAGCTCATTTTATTATTTGCTGGCTAAATAAACGAAAATTGGGACATTGATTAAAAAGAAAGCATGCACAAACTTGCTCTTGCGCTATCTGTTAACATTTTTAATTTCATACATAGAAACTACAGGATTTACTTGATAATTTTCAAAAAATTTATGATGTACAGTATTTAATATAGGCCTATTTTGTTGTATGTGTTGCATATTATTCAAAACTGAACAAACTGGGGCCTCTGTTACAAGTGGCAAAGCTTTCTGTGTATAATTTGTCTAATAAACAGGTTTTCTACAGTGGGGTGGTGCTTGTCCTTGCTGGTGCGTTCGCAAGCAGACTTATGGGTTTCATTTAAACTGTAAACATTAGGACACAAACGCTCTGCTGCAAACACAACGATGACTTTATAAACTGAGGGTTTTTTTTTTACCTTTTTTTTTAACACCTTCAAATCCCCCGAAACGCTGCTTTAAAAAAAGAAAAAGAAAAGTGTCATTTTAAAGAAAACAACCTCTCAACCTCCAAGCATAATAGGGATGCTTGGTTCGTGGCTCTGCACTTTGAGCTACAGCGTTTCAGGTTCCTAACAAAAGACAGTTTGGTATATTTTTTGCCTCAAAATATGATGCTGACAGCACCAGTTTCCATTCTTGTTGGATGTCACCTGATAAAATAAAAGAAATCAGTCAATAGATCAGTAAGATTTGGCGCAAAGAACTTGTTAGATTTAGTTTGCATGTTGTTGATGGTTACACTCTGTAGTCCCAAAGAGCCACTGGCCTCCTGTCCCTCTTCAGGGAGTTTGGAGTCAGCACAGTGAGGTGGTGCCCTGGAGTCCTCGCAGTGAGAAGTTGAACCAGCAGAGGTCAGCACACACACGACTTCCGTGGAGCGTGAAGTGACTCCAGGACCAATAGGAGACCAATTTTAATGTTCATAATCAGACCAGCAGAGTCAGAGATGTTTTGATACATTCCTCCCACATAACAAATCCAACCTGGTAAACCCACATCTCCTGAACTCAACTCCCAAACACGTAACAAGTTAGTTGTTTCCCAAGCCAAGGTTAACTTTGTATTTTCAACCATCCAGAACCACAGAAGGTTGAGAATCACTCACGGCACAGTAAATGATGCCTCTCGAAGAGATCTTTTAGAAAAATATATCGATTCGCCACAAGGTTTAGCAAATTTATCTTTGACATTTCATGAATTTCAGCTTGTATTTTTTTCAACGTTTTACTTAAATCCCATTTTAAATTATTTTCGATTAGCTGCCTGTATTTATTCTTTGTGCACTTTAACTGGGCTGTTAACATTATTGGATGTTGTTATCAACATATTTGAGCAACACTGAGATGTTGTTTCTCAAATCCATTCAGGGGTAGTGCCCACGCTGTCGAAATGAAGCAGAATTACTGCGTATTGAGGTAAGTACGCTTACCCCCCCCCCCAAAAAAAAATGTACATTTGATTTGTATTTATAACTTTGAATATGAGTTTGGTGTTCCAAACAAGGAGCTTTCTTAATTTCTTTTCTTTCCAACCTCGGAAAAAAGTATTTGATCCATTGAGGTTTTTCTTTTTAACCTGCAGATTATTTACTTTAATTGCACTGGATCCAGAGGTAATCTTTTGGGAAAGACATTTCAACTAAAGTTGTATTTTTTTTATTATTATTTGCCTTTGTTGATTTTTTTTTTAGAATAGATTTTCAATTCAAGCTTGAGCTGATCTTTTTGTGTTTTAACTTCTAAAACACAAAGGCCTGGATACTGCTGTTAACAGCTGGACAGCAACACCCGGGAGACTGACTGCTGTCAAGGTCAGCTGAGCACCGCGGTGCGGTTTGTTTTGTTCACCGGAGGATGGCGCTGTTTAGTCCCTCCGGATGTCCAGTTCTTGCTCTACTCTTCTATCAAAGCTGCAGCAGTTGAGTGTTTGTGACAGTGTGAATAGCTGACATTGAGCCAACTGGCTAACTTGTCTTGACTTTTTCCTGTTACTGTAAAAAGTCAAAAACCTCGATCTTCTTTGCAAACGAGCGTCTCCGTAACTGAGCAAACGTTTATTCTCCCTTTTTCTCTCCTTGCTCCTTAAACCATTATTATTTCGGCTATTTAAAACAATGTGTGCCGGTACAGGCAAGACGTTTTTAGAGGGCACATCATCTTTTATTACACGTTTTCAATTATCAATAAAAAAATGCGGAAATATGAAATAACAAGTCAAATTCAAAATATGTTTTTCATTGATTGTTGCATCTGCAGGTTCTAGTATTTTGCATGTAAAACCTTGGTCTTCTTGTGAGTTTACTTGTAGGTTCTGGCAGGTGTTGAGAGTTGGGCTCTGGCAGAGTCCTCGGTTCTACTTCCACCTCAGTTACAGCACTTGGACGCGTGTGTTTCACCTTCTAAAACACTTGAATTGTGTGTTCTCGATCTCCTGTAGTTCCCTCCGTGCAGCCACTAGCAGCCCCCTGACATCTAAACCTCACCAGCGCGTCATCAAAAACATCAGTTTAGTGGATTTAAGTTGGAAAAAAAAAAGTTGTATGAAATTTCAGGAAGCCCCGTTCCAGCTCCCCTCGCTCCAGTCTCGTGCCCGTCGCGCCGCGGTCTCCCGGGAGACGGGAATGAGAAGCGGCAGCACGCAGACTCCTCTCGCGCATAGGAATGGCAGCACCCCTCCCCTCCCTGGAGGAGCCCCCCAGGCGTGACCAATGGAACATAGAGTCTCCATTGTGGCTGCGACACTTTAATAATCGCCAGCTACAATATCCAACCTGTCGGTAGCTTCAGGAGCCCGGCCTGGCCCGTTGGATGGGGTGGGGGGGTGGGGGTTGGGGGGCTCGTAGGTGGGAAGAGGGGGCGAACGCTCGGCGCCAGACCTCTTGCCTAGAAGACGTCCTCACGATGAATACATGAATAAAAACTAGACCGATGCCTGTTTATCTGTTGGCGTACAGAGGAAACAAAGGCCAGAAGACTTTCTGGAAGACTCAATTATCATCATGACCCGATTTCACTCAGATTGTCACGCTGCTTCAGTTGTTTCGTCCGTAATTTCCTGTTAATTTCAGTGCGAGGTGTGGACGGGGTTTCAACAGGTGCCCCCCTCCCCCGAGTTGCATACATCGGGCTACTGCAATCAACACGTAGCGGAGCTAAAGCGAGCCGGGCAACGACGGAGGCGGTAGTCCGTGCGTCGCTCACTGTAACTTGCAGTCATTTACAAGGTCAGGAGCGCAGGTTTGCGTCCCGGCTGCGTCTGCAGGTGGTTTGATCCGCAGGATTCACACAATCACTCACATGGTCACTGCTGATGTCCCTCTCGCGCGCGCGCGTGCGTGCGTGCGTGCGTGCGTGTGTGTGTGTGTGTGTGTGTGTGTGTGTGTGTGTGTGTGTGTGTGTGTCCGCGCGCGTACTTTCCCCCTCTCCAGTCAGAACTGTGAGCCACAAACAGCTCGTGTCTGTAGGGGAGCAGCGAGGAGCGCGAGACCCCTGCTCATGTTTCCGTTCCCTGTGAAGCCCCTTTTACCGGCAGGGCGTTCCGAGAGTTGGATCAAAAGGTTTTTAGAGCCCCTACAATAGAAAATGGAAACTGGAGATGATCTTGGAAAGAATGAATTGACAATGAGCGCGCGAGCCCCGGGAGCCGCTTTCTTTTTTTTTTTTGTCTTCTTTTTTTTTTAGCAACTTTTTTTTTCTCAGCCTGACTTTTAATCCAGTTTTATTCTCTGCTCCGGGACTGTTCCTAAACTACTGTCCTCTTGACTTAATTATCAATGTTATGATATTATTATTGTACTTGATCTCAAGAGTCACTTTGGAGAAATGAAATAAATGTTTTATTCAATTAAAAAAAAGTTATATGATACTTTTTCCCCTTTTGCAAAAAATGTAACAAAAATTACAACATTTTGATAACATGACATTAAGCGCGAGTCTGGTGTGTGTGATGGACTTGTGGTCAGGCTGTTGAACTTTGCAGTCCAATGTTCTGCTTGGGAACTTTGAATGGCTCGGTTGCAGGGAGAACGTCTACAACTGCGAGCCGTCACTTCCTTCGTTCCGTCCTTCCTTCCTCTTCCTCCTGTTTCATCCCGGATTTGTAAGCCGGACACACGCACAGGTACAGTAGCTATTTAGTCCAATCTGCACCTGTCACGCGCTGCTCACGCTCCTCACATCAAACCATCCCCATGCACGTGCGTCCTATGGGAGGTTCCGCTTACCTCCCCTCGCGTTAAGCACTCTTTACATCCTCATGTTATCATAAACAGTCCGGCTTCGGGGGGGCCATAATCACCTCTCTCGGGGTTTTACCGCGTCTTCTCATTGGACAACCACACGCGACCTGCGCGAGGAGGGGGGCACCCAGACGCGTGCCGCTTTTTAAACGGACGCCGCGCCTTGAGACACCAGAGAAGGAGTCCCGCACGCGACAGTGATATTCACCCGGTGTGAAAGCCGAGCAGTGCGTGCGTCCGAGAGCCTTCACCTGTTAGAGCGGTTCAAACTTTTGGGGTTTCCTGGGAAACATGAACGCGCTGAGTGTGAGAGACTGGAGCAAAGGCGTTCGGGTGGCGAGCGTCTTTGACTCCCGGCAGCTGAGCTCCTGCAGGGTGGTGGAGGAGAGGGAAGGGGAGCAGCCGCTCGAGGGGTCCAGCTACGAGGCTGGAGTGACGCTCGTGGACAGCGGCAGTGACCCACGCGCCTGGCTGGCTCCGGTGCAGCCTCCTGGCACCTGCGCGGCACACGACACTTCCCTCGACTACCCGCGGCATTCGCCCTGCCCCAGCACCGGCTCCTACCACGGTGAGAAGCCCTCTGCTCCGTTTCAGACAACTTCAGACTTTCTTATGATTTCTTTTAACCCTTAAACTTGGAGGAAGAATCTCCTGATACACTGGCGGACTGTGCCTATGTGTATGACAGGCTGTCTCATACATCCATGTCAGCTCAATAAACTTCTCTCTTTATGTTTCCAGACAGCGGCTCCCCCGGGTCCGCGGGCCACCCAAGCCCCCCCAGCTACAGAAAAACCGCCAAGAATCTCCCTTCTTCTTCGCTCAAAGTCAGGGAGCTATGCCGTCTAAAGGGCACCGTCCCGGGCCCCGAGGAGGAGACATCCGCCAGACAGAGAGCTCCGTCCAGCAAACCCATCAACGGGGTCCAGAAGCAGAGGCGCGTGGCCGCTAACGCGCGTGAGAGGAGGCGGATGCACGGTCTGAACCACGCGTTCGACGAGCTGCGCAGCGTCATCCCGGCGTTCGACAACGACAAGAAGCTCTCAAAGTATGAAACTCTACAGATGGCGCAGATTTACATCAATGCCCTGGCTGAGCTGCTCCAAGGCCCGGTCTCCTCCAGCAGCAGCAGCGACTCCTCCTCCAACAACAACTCGCCAAAGTGTGACATTCCTCTCTCACCTGCGGCCGGTGAGTCCTCCCCGTCGCCTCCGGAAGGCAGCTCACCCGCGCGCATCAGCGGGATGACCTTCCGCTCCTCATTTGACGAGGCGTCGTTTTCCACCATGGTTGAAGAAGCGATGTGTTCGCCGTGTCCTTCATCGTCCACGAGGCCAAGTTCCCTCGCAGCCATCACGGGAGGAAGGAAAGAGTCTCCCCGGAGTGATGGAGAGTTTTCCCCGCACTCACACTTCAGTGACTCGGATGAAATCGTGATGGAGCTCCACTCCAGCGAGGAAGACGACCTTACAGAACTGAAGCTCGCCAGCCACAAGCACCAGGCAGTTTCTTATTAAGAAAACAAAACAAAACAAAAAAAAAATCAAATTTATAAAGACTCGTAAAGTTTCAGCCTCCATCAACAGATCGTTAGTTGAAAAGTGTCAACCACCCGCAGCCTGTGAGAAAAGACGAGAAACAACTACAAAAAGCCTGATTGTTTTGGTTTTTAATCATCAATTCCGCTTTATCTACTTTTTTTTTTTGTCTTATGTGACCCAGGCCTAATTCGGTTCTGCCAATAGAAATATTTTCAGCCTACAACTCGTCCGGTCTCCATAGAGACGTGGTTGGGAGACCCCCTCTGCCATGTCGCGCGCAGCACTGCCATGTGTATCTCCCACATCACTCCGACCAAAAAGTTGTCTTCCGCGAAATCATGTCTGTATTTGTCGTTGTAAAATAATAATAATAATAATAATAATAATAATAATTAAAAAAAACATTTTTTAGATAGATATACGTTTTTAAAATGTTTCGTGTGTTTTCATTTTGTTTTTGTTTTGTATAATGTAGGCATAATTTGTATTGCAACTTCAAAAGTTCATGATATGCACTTTAAAAGATATATACAGCCTACGAGCCAGAGGCTTGACAAATGCGATTTTTGTTTGTTTGTTTTTTGTTTTCAAACCATAAAGGAATAATGTTTTGCTTTGTTTGTTATAGTGTAGTACTGCCAATTCCACACCAATAGCCTATTTAATGTAGCCATCATTGCTGCCTTCTTTTATATTTTCTTTTTGTGTTGTTCTGTTTTTTTTGTTGTTGGTTTTTTTGTATCTTGAGATAAACGTGTGTCTTTTGCTTTCACTGGATGGGATTAATTGACATGTATTTATTGTTGATGCGTTTGGTTTTTGTTTTTGTTTTTTGTTTTTTTTGCCTTGTTTTATATATATTAACAAATCCATAGCTGACTTTGCTGGATAAAGCTCTGATTTTGCCATTTATTGTTGCTGATTTGATTTTGAAAATAAAAGGAAAACGAATGAACGTTAACGTTTCCTTGTCAGCCATTTTCATATGTTGTTTATCTTAAATTTAATTGCTTTAAATGAATAAGTTATCGACAACGTTTCATCCCTCCAAATTGAGTCATTTCTTTCCTTCTAATAGAATAATAATTACATTGCAATAATAAATACTACAAGGACAACCACCACTAATAATAATAATAATAATGAGAATAATAAATGATATTGAACATTGTAATAACCACAAAAACGAGTAAATGGTAAACCGAAGCTCATCATACATTGAGAGATAGGAAGTGTTTTCAATCATAAGCACGTACGTCACCTTGGAGAAGAAGACAACAGGCCTTCAGGTGACAGTAAACGAATCATTTGTGACGCAAACAAACGTGTCATCCTCCACGTGAGAGAGTGATTAGTGACCCGAGCCCGTCAAACCGCGTCACTTTCAACAACTCCTCTGATAAATCTACAATAAACAAAAGTCCGCGTCAAACTTATCCAAAACGCGCTCGCTCGCCATATGCTGCGTGTGCACGCCCCCCCCCCCCCCCCCCCCCCCCCCGGCCCGGTAACGGTGTGATTGAGCGCCCGTGAGCTGCAGCTTCTCCTACGAGTTTGATGAAGAAAACGCTGCATAAATTTATCCTCCGAGGTTCCCCTTACAACAACTCTTTTTTTTTTTTTTTTTTTGCCCCTGAACTGTTGCCATGTCTTCCATTTGGTGAATGCCGTGGTCGTGGGGAGGGAGTGCGCATTAATTTCAGGCTATTGTTGGCACGCTCGTGGGCTGAGGTGTTGGATGGCCTCAATGAAGCACGCGCTGTCAGCTGGTGAGCGCTCGCGGTCCCCTTCGTGTCCCCGAGGACCTGACTCGAGAGGGAACACACGTTCTAAACCAAAGAAAGACACACACACACGTCGGTACAAAACTCTCTCTCTCTCTCTCTCTCTCTCTCTCTCTCTCTCTCTCTCTCTCTCTCTCTCTCTGTCTCTCATCTCAAACAAACACGTGCACGTGGACGCACCGGGCTGGTCCACTTGCTGCGTGATTCCGACGTTAACCGCCCCCCCCCCCTTTTTTTCCACTGCCTTACAACTCATGTAGGTGTCAGAGTTTCAAAAGCCAAGCGGACAAAGGAGCGAGTTTTTAAAAAAGCAAAATACTATGAAATTATTAATGAAACTACCTGCTGGCTACCTGTCACTGCTCGCCCCTCCTCCTGCTCCTGCTGGCCGGGACCAATCCCGCTCCGTGGCCCCTGTGTTGGCCTCCGGAGGGCAGGGCATAGGATGCAACGAGGAGGTTGACTTGCATTATTAAGAGGATTTTTACAGGTATTAGAGCTGGATCTGGATATGACAGCTAGCGATCCACTACGAGTTCGTAGCCCGGTGAACTCGGATCAGGTTTCCGTGATACTGATAAACTTTAACGTCTGCAGGGAAATAAAAGAGGAAATTACAGCACAGCAGATTAAAGAGTTTCAGCGTGAGGAGCCAACACTTATGAGCTCTGAAACGAAAAGAAAGTTAAAAATAATCGAATAAAAGGACTTTTGGTACTCGTCTGACATTATTTAATTTTTTTCCCGAACTTTCCGTTGTGCTTAGTTTTTTTTTTTTTTAAACCATCGAATTTGGGCAACAACCACATGCGTCCAAACAATTTCCAAATATGTGTATCTTCATCTAGTGCCGTTTGGAGACAGTGACGTCAGCAGAGTTGATACATTGCATAATGCACTTTGAGAGGTAAATTATAATCTCATAACTATCCAGAAAGTATTGATTCTATGCTTGTGTTCTTTTAAGCCCATAATCTGATAAAAAAAAAATTACATTTGTTTTTGAAAGAAGTTGGTAATACAGAAGTGTGTGTGAGTGTGTGTGTGTGGGGGGGGGGGGGGCTTAAACAGGTGGGGCTCTGAGCAGGTTGAGGTTTCACCATTTCACACACATTAATTATTTAGGTGCAGACGTTATGAAAAATAACAGCAGTGTGGTGGAGTTGAGAACCTGAGACGAACTGAAGCCAGTGGATGTTGTGAGTAAATGTAAAACACCAAAAGGAAAAGCATCAGTTAAGGCTTAACTTACTCCCGGGTTAGATCAAGTTCTCTTTTTTACACTCTCACATGCGTCTTATTGTCTGTTTACTTTGTCTGTTGTCAGCCGTGTGTCTTTACTGTCTTTCTTTTCAGTTGCACCACAAAAGAACACCGCCTCGAGTACATCTTATTGTTTGCTCTTAAACACTGTGTCATAATGCAATAAACCAAAAGAAATTACAAACCCAGAAGAGGAATTTATCTTAAACTTGCTGTGGTGATAATTTACAGACCTCTGTGCTGTTGCAACATTGCAAACCACCTGCTGTGATGAGTTCATACCACAAAGCAGTAAAGGCTTTTAATAGGCTAATAACTTCATCATGCAAAAATCCCACATTTTGCATTAAAAAGTTTGTGTTTTTGTTTTTTTTTATGTCTTTCGTCAAGAGTTTTACTCTCATATAATTTCAATACATGTATTTATAATATGTGCATTCCACTACTACTTCTTCAATGAAAGGAAACGCTTGCATTTTGTATGAGATATGGGGAGCTGAGCTGTGTGCCTGTCCAAAAAAGCCACGGGTCTCTCTCTGGGGACCCAAAACAAAAGGCAGAACTGGGCCGTAGTCTCCATCTGCTGTCCTAGAGAGAGAGTGAGAGAGAGAGAGAGAGAGAGAGAGAGAGAGAGACGGACAGACAGAGAGAGAGAGAGACAGAAACAGAGAGACAGAGAGAGAGAGACCATGGGCAGATAGAATAATGAGAGGGAAGGAGAAAGAAAAGAGTGATGGCAGTAACAGAGGGCATGATGGGTAGTTACAGTATCCTGCATAAATATTCACCATCACCCCCCCACCACCACCACCACACACACACACACACACACACACACACACACACACACACACACACACACACACACACACACACACACACACACAAAACTCAACCTGGAAGTTAACTATATCTTATAGGCTTTACTGATGTACTAACTAACTACTAACTGATGCACACAACATGTCCTGTAGTGTGGATGTGACCAGTAATATCACCAACCAAAAACAGGCTGCTTCATTTATTCTTCCCCTTTTCCATGAACAGCTGGACCTACCAGAATTTATTGATGTTCTAGAAAAATAAATAAATAAATAACAACGGGGGACGGGGACTTCCATCTACCATGCTCACTTCTGGTGGCTATACAGAAATTATTTTCACATCAGTGTGGCTTAATTCAGGTCATAGAGGCCCAGTCTATCCCCTGCGGTTTAATCTCACCACTAAATTACCCTAAAGCCCTCACCTCTCATTAGACCCTGCACCCGTGCATTACCACGTGCTGCAGCGTAACCTATAGTGATCACACACGCACACACACACACAATGCAGCTGTGATGCAATGAGCACCTGTTGTGTTGCAGGCTCTAACCCAGTGAAGCTATTAATTCTTAACGAGCATCTCTGGTACAGGGCTGAGAGGAGGGGGTTGGGGGGGGGGCTGCAGAGAGACCAATCCAACAGTTTAATTTCTTAGTTTTCAAAGTAGCAGCTACGACATCGTTGCATTACTGATGATCAAAGTTGCTCATTCTATCGAAGGTATCTTGGTAAAGCTACACTCCAGTGCTGCCACAACCACAAATATTTTCACAATCTAATTCTATTTCAAACAAATCTATAGAAAATGTGAATACATTTGCAATAAACCTTAATATAATATATGAATAGCAATGTTTTCAGTCAAAAATAATCTGTAAATTAATTTACACTTTTTTTCTCCCTTTTTTGGCAAAGGTGTCGTACCCAAAGAATAAAATGTCTTTCTTTGAAAAATATAGACAAAATGTAAAAAAAATTCATGTGAAGAACTACTTCTGAAATCATTACAACAATGACATTTTCATTTGATGAAATGGATACATTTTATTAATGATCATGAGGTGTAATATTTCAGAACTACTTCTGAAATCATTACACCTCATGACCATTAATAAAATGTATCCATTTCATCAAATGAAAATGTCATTGTTGTTCTCACCAAAAATACACTCAAAAAACACAACTGAAATGTAAAATGTTAATGAAATTTATAGTGAAGCACAGAGAAACTGTAAGAAATGATGCCAATGATCCATTTGCCACATTCTTTCGAGTTTGAAATTCTTACAATTCAGCCAAACCTCTCTCTTGGATGAAAGAGGGAACTGATTTGGTTTTAGCTAGCGGTCAAAGGTCAAGGTCACTGTGACCTCACACCAGTTCCATCCTCGCGCACACATCCACTTGGATGGTTGGATGAATTTGGGGGGGGCTCAAAGGCCAAGGTCATTCCGACTGTCACCAAAAAAACAAAAAAAAAAGTATTTGGTCCTAAATTAAAAGTTTATGCGTTGTGTATGATTCCCCTCAAAATGACACAAATGGTTCATGTTAGTTTAAGGTGACGAAATCATGAGCCAAACATTTTTAAATGATATATTAACACACAGTACGAATATAGGTAGTAAGTCATCTCCTCATGATATTTAACAGTCAAGTAATCACCAGCACCACTTATTCGGAATTGTTGACTGATTTTTCTTGAATAAAAAGAAAGGTGATATCTGATTGAGTTCTGCACCAGCCAGCACTGTCAGCTTTGATAATTACATAATTACAACAACAACAACAACAACAACAACATCTCCAAAACTAGTAGGGAGAAGTAAAAGCATGGTGACATAATCTTAAAAGATGTGGTTTCAGTGCTCACTATTCCGACACTCTGGTCCTGCTGCTTTATTCAGATGGTGTCCCGAGGCTGAGGGCTTTAGTTATTCTAAAGAGTAGGTGTTAAACTATTTTGACACTATACTTCCTGTGGTTTCTACGATGACAAGCTACCCATCCCTTAACTTGTACATACACACATATTCTCGGTCTCCCTCTCTCACACACACACACACACACACACACACACACACACACACACACACACACACACACACACACACACACACGCACAACATATACACACATAAGGAAGAGGTTCAATTATCTCTGCAGTTCTCCCCATGAAAGACGTCTATGGGTGAAGCAGGGTCTCCCAGGGCTTTGTTCTGGCCAGGGTTTATCTCTTTGTGTCCGCCACCTTCAAAGCAAATATACATGAACACGAACATGAGGCTTCTTGGGTAACCAGCCCATTGAAGAGCAGCACAATGGTGCTTCCAATTATCCAGCGTGCTCAGTACTCCCGTGGAATCAGTTACACACTGCTGTATGTTGTGTGTGTGTGATTGTGCTTGTTAGATTTGATTGGAGATGTGCATGAATCTTTCCTTGAAAAATATTCTTGACGTGTGCGCATAATGTTATTTAGTCACCTCAATTTTTTATCAATGCATTATTTCAGTTTATCTTCCACTTGCCTGTTTTTTCCAACTTTAATATTGAATATGTGATTTGTATTATTACATTTTTTTTAATTTGGATTGTATAATCGTCAATTATCTGTTATGAAAACCCAATGCAAAGAGCAGCAGGAATGTGTTGGCCATTGTCTGTGTGTGTGTGTGTGTGTGTGTGTGTGTGTGTGTGTGTGTGTGTGTGTGTGTGTGTTGTACAGGTATACCTCCCAACAGGAAACATTTAAACTGTAAGGCTATTTACTCCCTTTGACTCAGTAGGACTTCCAACTGGATCAGGTTACTGAGAGCGTGCGGCAGGCTGTCCTCCTCAGCTGGGGGAAGAGAGAGAGAGAGAGAGAGAGAGAGAGAGAGAGAGAGAGAGAGAGAGAGACCTGGACTCTGACTGACTGCAAACTATCAAAAGAAAACTCTGTAGATGCTTCGGAAGTGATTTGGCTGCAGGTGATTTTCCATCTTTTTCACACCTCGGAACATGAGAGCTATGTGAGAGGTTAAGAGTGCAGGAAGGTCAGCGGTTGTTAAGTGTGTGTGTGTGTGTGTGTGTGTGTGTGTGTGTGTGTGTGTGTGTGTGTGTGTGCGTGTGTGTGTGCGTGTGTGCATGTGTGTGAGTGCCCTCAAACACACGTGAGTTCCACTACTTTGGCTACACACTCACTCACCCACTTGACACCTTTCACCATGCATGACCTCCACTGGCAACCTGCCAGATTTACATGTAATGTACAGTTGTATGCACAAGAGCACAGGCATATATCATCCACTGTCCCCTTGATGTCTCACTAGTGTCCATTAGGTGGCCACGTAAGTTGCAACAGTGTATTCTGATGCACATTTTGAAGTATCAGGATAGAAAAGGTTCCCCTACTCAGTTCTGCATCAACATTTTTGTATTTGTTTGAGGTGTTTTTAAAAAAAAAATTGTGCAGGATAACTTCTTTTTTTTATTAAGCTCTTATATTTCATATGCCTCACTGGCCTTTTCCACTTCCAGCATCTTCCTGGATATTCATCCAGACAGCATGCAATACGGACGACAACTGAAAGCAGTCCCTCATCGTCTCCCTCTACGTTCCGCTGGTAGACAGCTGTAGAAGGACGAGGCGACTGGTTTTGTTTGCAGATTCATGGGCTTTTCCTCTGTTTCCCACCATTTTATAACAAAAATACATTGTAGAGCTTTGTTTATTCACTCAAAACCAGCAAATTTGCATTTTCTATTTTGCAATATTTGCAATGCTGACTTCAGACTTACTTGACAATTTAAAGGAATCACAGCTAGGAGGCTGAACACATTATGCAGGGCATAAACACAACGACGCGTCAAAGAAGATACGGAAACAAGGCAAGACGTTTTGTGTACGAACGAGTAAACAGCTGGGAATTTCTGAAGAAGAGGAGGGAGGGAATGAAGACGGAGATGAGGATGATGATGTTTGGCGTGTGTCAGGCTGGCAGATGTCGCTGTACTCTTCTTTCTTGTCTTGTCTTTCTATTTCTGCCCAGGTCACCTGTGATTTTAACTGCTCCGCTCGGCTCCTCTCCTCTCCTCTCCTCTCCTCTCCTCTCCTCTCCTCTCCTCTCCTCTCCGTGCCCATTGTACAGTTTCCCCTGTGGATCTCCTTTCAGCTTGTTGCCCTACTCAGGTGAGGGATACAGTATATCGAAGGAGCTTTTGCTTGTATTTGATGCTGCTTCTTTTCAGAGTGGCTGAAAGCCTGGCCTCCGTGTTGCCCCCCTCCCTCCCTCCCTCCCTCCCTGTCTTGTCCAGTTCCCAGGGGGCCCCCACTCTCTCCCAGGCTGGCCTGGGTGGAGCACCTCCGAGTGGGGCAAGTAGGGAACAGACAAGGGTATCGCTTACAGCTTCCCTCCTGCCCTCACAGCCCACAGAGCACAGACAGAACAAGCGGACCCCCTCGACTTCCTTGTCTCCCCCTAACGTGAACACACAGTGATGGTGGAGCATGCTCACACATAAACACACATCTTTTCCCAACAAATAATAGATGCATGTCATATCATTGTTGTCCATCTCTCTCTGAACTGCTCATTCAGTTTCCAATCCTGAAAGGGGACAGACCACAATAGAGTTGTGGAAAGCAAATCTGTGCGCTGAAAAGTGAGCAATTGAGATTTGGTGACTCAGAGTGACACAGGAGTTTAGAGTGAGAGCGGCACAAGTGCATTCTCCAAAGTGAGTCACATGGGTAGAAACACCCTAACACACCCACATACTCTCAAAAACACACACCTTTAGCCTGATGGATAAGCCAGGCAGGTGTATCAGATAACTTTTCATCCTTAACATCACTAAGCTTTCATCAAGGAAAAGGTTACAAACTGTAACTTTAAATCAAGACCAGGTCAACAGCTTCATCTGGATCAATATTCCATATCATTCTATCTATTTACCACTCTATGGATGAAAATTGTTTTTTTTTATTATTATTTTTGATGAGAAATCCAATTTCTAGGGTGGTGCAGCTACTGAATTATCTGTGATATGTTCATACTACTTTCAACAGTGAACAGGGATGAAAGGATGCAGTTCCAGTTCTGGTGCAGAGACAACAGCCGATCTCTCAGTGTTGACAACACAAAGGAGAAACTCCCTCCTCCGTATGGGTGGATGTTGCCACCTTCAAGCTCGTTCACAATTGAAAGTTCACAGGCTGTACATCACAGACAATCTCTTTTAGAGCCAGAACATCATCTCAGTGAGGAAAGCTCTGACAGGAGGATCTGTGTTCCCATCCATCCTCTCCAGGTTCTGGAGTTGTCTTTGGCACTTTATGTGTCTAAATTTGCATAATCACAAACAGATACAAAGCAGAAAGCTCAGAATAGCTTAAACCACAAAACTAGGACACTGATCAAATGTGCATAATTGCTAGATTACTGCAGTTCCTTTTTGTCTCTCTGCATGTTTTCCACAAACCACAGCATACTACACACTACATTTCTGTAAAATTAGAAGGTGTAACTTGGCTGCTATGTTGAAAATAGCCAAAGCAAGCAAAAAAACAAAACAAAAAAGCAAGATCCAGGGTGAAATCACGACAGAACCTATAGAAACTGTGGCACAGATTAATTGTATCTTGAACCACATGTTGTAATTTGATGTAATGGTTTGTGTGGGATATAAGACTACATAAATCAATTTGCCTTGCTTTTTTTAGGGTTACCTGAGCTGTTATGTTTGGTTACATGTTACTCGTGCTGTCTAGACTAAAACAGCAGCATAATTCTTCCTACACGAGGACATGAAGGAGCTTGTAATTAGCTGGTCTAACCTCAACCCTCATTAAAACATCTTAACAGACACATTGAGACCACTTGTTGAGATATGTTTTTTTATTGCCTTTCAAAGAATAATCACAGTACCTTCAAATGATCCCTGAGAAAACATTTCAGCCTCTTGAAAAGCTTTTGACTCATCGAGTGTCTTCTCGCTCCATTTCTAAGTATATTTGTTGTTTCTCGGGGGGTAATTCCTGGAGGGCATCTTTAAGAGTAAAGGCCTCTCACCGAGACACAAGATCCCAGCAGGATAACACTGCTAATATAGCTTGACATTTCCTAGCACTGTAACGGATTAGCAAGCCTCTCTGCAGGGTAACACAAACACATAAACAACTGTTGCTTGTTTAAGTGACCGTAGGATCAGTCTCACGTTCCATTTTGTTAAATACTTTCATTAAAAAAAAAATCCCCTTTTTTCACTAATTTATCGTATTCCTTAAAAGCAATAACATTCAATTTCAATAGATATACATTTGCATATTTTTGTATTCTGTTAAAATTCTCGTGGAAATGACCTGCAAAGACAGCATTTCTAGAATAGAAAATAAAATAAAATAAAGTACCTGTAAATTAGGTCCTATATTTTTATTACAGATGCGAGAAAATTCCTGAGCTGCTTTTGTTTGTTTGTAGCTGATTTGGCTGTCCTTATCTTCCTCCTCCCAGATTAGAGCTGCAGTCTCCCTGTTTCCACATCATTAGGGCCAATCCACATCCTCTTTATTTGGGGGGTGGGGGGGCCCCCCTTGGAGATCAGTGACGCCTCACTGACCACATCAATCAATCATTCTCCCTCTGACTATCTCTCTTTTGTCTCTCTCTCTGTGTCTCTGTCTCCAAATCGCTGCGTCTCGCCTACACAACTTTAATATCTGTCTCATCCTTCTTTCCCACACATGACCTGGGAAGTGTTTGTCACAAAAACACAGATACATCTTGTTGTTGACACTGTTTTTTTTTTTAACTCATTTACTTTGATTCTTGAGTATTTTTCAAACTAATCTTTCCTGATAAAGGGAAAGCTGTGATTAAGCCAAGTGCTATCCTTAGTTTTCTAGACTGTCTTCATAATGGGGTCAGCTTTGCAAAATCTACAAGAGGTGTGCACCAACAATAGAGATCGGTTAAACTTCCACTCCCTGTAAAGTAAAGAAGTTTTGTTCTTCATTGCCCTCATGGGAGGTTTTCTGAATTCAGGACACATACGTCCCACATATCCTGACAACAATATATGTCTTTCCAGTGTTTCTCTGAAATTCTAGACTTAAAGTAAGAAATACTTGTGGTCACTCGTCCAATGGATGTGTTAAGGAGCTGTTCATTTGTATTTATGGTTTACAGTCTGGTGTTTCCTTGTTGTCAAAATCAGGCAAAAAGACCACAACCAACCCACAATACAACCTAACAAGTGTTGTTGTGCCGCCACCTTTCAGTCGTTTGTACGACCGCCCAATCAGCTGCAAATAAAACATATAGGCCACACCCCCTAGATGACATGTTCATCCATTACAGTTTGTGTAAAAATGCAAATCTGAAAACACCCTTGCCAAAAATAATCTGTTTTCTTTTTAACAATTACTGTTTTAGTATACACACGTGCATGTTTTTCAAACATCAAACTACACTAACATCGGAATTTTCTCACAGAACAAATCATTTCCAAGTTTGCACAGACAGGAGAGGAAAATGGGAATTCATTACCTCTACCAATGTGACCATCGGCGTGTTTGTCAGCAGGAGATTTTAAAATCTAAAGTAGAAATTTTGATGTCATTTTGTTGAACGACAGACAAAATTACAAGGAAGGAATGATTGATTTAAGAGGAGATCCGGATCAAATCATGAATCATGAAGACCTTTTCTATGTCTCTATTCTTATGTCTTGGTTTTTGGTTCTGATATGAAATCATTCTTGTTTCAGCCATGATTCTCTACTTTTCTGGCTTCTTGTAACCTTTCAAACCTTTCATTACTCCCTATTACGTGTGTATCTTCATTCCTAAGTGTTTGCTTTTTTAACATCTCCGTGTGTATCAGTCTTCCAGCTGGGAAAGGTCAGGGCTAAATGGGCTGGGTGTAAACAATGTCTTCAGTCGGACAGGAACAGCTGACATTCTGCTTCTTCCTCATATGATGCGAGACTGACCCTATGGAAGAATTCTCCCTTTTCCTCCTCTCTGCACCGGCCTGTTGCTTTTACCGCTCACGCCGTCCCTTTCTTCTCATTTCTTACTCAGCTTTTAGACACATCTCATTTTTTTGTACTACCACTCTGCTTTCTCCCTCCTGCCCTCATCTCAATGTCCATCGTTCCCTGCCTTTCTCTCCTCTCCTCTCTTCCCCTCCACACCCCATCAGTCCCCATCAGGAGGAACCTAATAGGAAATCAAAGTTTCTGGTGGAAGAATGGAGTGGAGCTTAGCATTACCGTCCCATGGGTCCTCCCTGCTGAAAGAGGAGTGCAGAAAAGACTCTATACTGGCGCTGTGGAGGGGAAGGTTAATGCAGCAGATAGTCTTTCTCTTGCGCTCTTCCTGTTTCTCTTTATTCATTCTTTTCACTCACACACACACACACACACACACACACACACACACACACACACTATTTTGTCTTTTTATGCCTTCTCCTACTTGCAGCTTTCATTGTTGCTCAAAAACAGTCAAGCACGCTCATATGCTCGGGATACTGTGAGGACCTGCTCCCTGAATGTGTTAATGACCAAGCAGGTGGTTGGCTAGGTGACAACAGATTTGCAATCAATTGTAGGACCATCTCTGCTCCATCCATCCTTCAGAGTTTTGCAGTATACAGAGAGAGAGAGAGAGAGAGAGAGAGAGAGAGAGAGAGAGAGAGATGGTAACTGGTGGCAATTTCTGTTTCTCCAGTTGATAAAGTGCTGATATCTGAATCAGGATAAGCAAGTAGTAGATAGGAAGTCGATGGATGCAAATACCCCAAAAGGGGCATAAATACATGCGTGCATGCAAGCATGCATGCATGCTCAGGTAGTGGTGCCTCATCATGCACGGCGGAGAACTTTGACCATGGCTGCCCCTGTGCATCTCTACATACTAGATGATATAGACTGATCTCTAAGACTCATGTTATCATCAGTTCTCTTAAGATGTAAATTTTTACTCGGCGGAGTTGTGCATTTTTTGATGAATTAAAAGGGGTTTGAGAGGTAGGCACATAAAGAACCAAGTCAGAACAGCTTGAAATTACATGACAAAGATCTGAGTGTTACATTTACAGATAAATAATCTATCTTGTTGAAGAAATCCATTCCAGTGTCAAGGCTTTACTCAGAGGGTTTACTTTAAAACCAGACACAAAATGAGAAAATGAAAATCCCAAACTGTAGAGGAGCCACATATGTCCTGGAGATTGCTAAAGACGGCATTTGCATTAAGCTGCATCACATAATGGCTACACAAGGTACCTCTGACCTGACTGTGACGAAGAAGTGTCACTTATGCATGTCCACCTTGAGGAAGCAACCTCTGCAGTAGAGTGGCTTGCGTGTGTTATACTTCTGCTTGTGCACACGCTGGCAGGAGGTTCTGTGTTAAAGTGAGGACTGAACCCAGAATTAGCCCTGTGCTAGCTGTCAAGCTACAGTCTGCTCTAGGCTGAGCAGCTCAGATCCTGCTGGGTTAATCTGCCTAAAAACTCGGAGGTGGGAAAGGTTAAACAGCATGAATGTCTCCAGGCTTATGGGAGAAAAGACTGTGCTGGAGGAAAGGGCAGTGGTGGTGGTGGTGGTGGTGGTGGGTGGGGGGGGGGGGGTGCCAAGCAAACAGGGGGTGGAAAAAGTTAAAATGCCAATGGTTTAGTCAGAATACAAAGACAAGAGAGCAGGTGATGCTGTAGCTGAATCCAGATCCAACAGAAGAAAAAAATCCAGTCTCATAAATTCTCTGGACCGCCACCAGGTCTGCTTCACCTCCGCTACCTCTTAAACCTTCCCTTTCTCCACACGCCCACACCACCCACCTGCCCTCTGTACACCCCCACAGAAAAGTTCAGATTCTTGGAAGGTGTTGGGTGTCTACAGTGTCACAACTAAACAAAACCGTTTGAAAACAAAGTGGGCGGGTTAATGTGCCGGCGCAATCCGACCCTTCTCCTTTTGTGGCCGTAGAGAAAAACGGCCTCTCAGAACCAAGGGGATGGAAGAGGGAGGGAGTGGGGAGGTGTGTGTGTGTGTGTGTGTGTGTGTGTGTGTGTGTGTGTGTGTGTGTGTGTGTGTGTGTGTGTGTGTGTGTGTGTGTGTGTGTGTGTGTGTGTGTGAGGTGGGGGGAACCATTTCAATCCACGGGTTACCCCCCATCCACCCACCCAGACCTGCTTTTACTGCCTCCTCTCTTCTCCACGCCACACACACCCACACTTTTAAGTGCACCCTTCAAAGGTGAACATGCATCCTGAAACAGAGATGTCAGTGTCACACTGCCTCCAAGAACAAGATACTCGCGACACATCCCTCTCTTATTTCGACCACTTTCGTTTCTTCTATCACCATTGCACATTTTCTTCAACCTTTTTTTATGCTGCTTGCAAGTCACAATTTCTTTTCATCACGTGTATTTTAAGAAGGTGTCACATTTTAGTTATGACAGCAGATCTGAGTGAGCGTGAAAAATGACACCAAATGTAAGAGTCTGACAAAAATGACACAAAAGTAAAAATATGTGACCTCATGAGACATTTGTGTAAGAAGCAATAAAGAGGGGGTTAACACTGCATGACCCAAAACAAAAGAGATTAGGAAAACATATAAATCATATATTTGTTTTAGTTTTGTTATTTATCTTTACATTTACTGTCTCATAAGTGTTTTCCCATTTACCACTAGAGAAACAATGAAGCACACAGAGTTGTCTGTGTTGTCAGCGCTGTTGATTATGGGAAAGTAATGCCCCCAGTTTTGTGTGTGTGTGTGTGTGTGTGTGTGTGTGTGTATGTGTGTGTGTGTGTGAGCTTTGATGAACTGTCTGTCAATCATAGTCAGAGTTAATTATTTGGTTGTCCCGCTGGGTGTGAGTGTGTGTCAGGAACTCTGACCCAGAGACCTGGGGTAGGGTCAAACACGCACACAAACAGGCACGCACGCACGCATTCACACACACACACACACACACACACACACACACACACACACACACACACACACACACACACACACACACACACACTGGTTAGCAAAATAGTTAGTCAGGTGGCCAATGGACTATCGTTGGAGGACCCGTGTCAATTTTTTGTCGGTTTGTCACAGCAGCGCACTGCAACATTCAACTTTAGCCTTTAAGGAGAAGCAGCATTGCAATTTAACAAAAATAATTAAGAACATATTAGAATAAAGGGAAAAAAAGTATATTCAGTCGTCTCAGAGATGGAGATGTGTCTCAGAGATGGAGATGTGTCTCCTGCGTGAGACTGACAAGTTGACACCGAGAGGCTGCAGGACTCCTGCTCATCCCTCAGGCAGCAGGATGTCTCTAGCCGGGGGTCTTTTCTGTCAGATCAACGGAGGCAACAAGAGGAAGGAAACAACACAACACACTGCTGTGTTTTAGCTCTTGCTTCACTCAGCTTGCATTTGTGTGTGTCTCACCGGAGCGCTAATCATGAACAGCTTTTCCTGAATAGAGCAAATGAGATTTAGAAGTCTCAACTTTCAGATGTCGTTTATGTGCCAAACATGGAATTTCATCCCACCCAATCCTGCGCCCTATTACAAATTCAGACGATCGCAACACAAAAATACGCTACCATTTTTCCCATTGTTCAGGAGGAAGTTTGGGTCCCGCCTTCTGAAAAAACCTACCCTGACCCTTCTGACCAACATCAGTTATCAAGGAAAAATAATCCAACGGACTCCAAATTCCACCACTATGATCCAATCAGCTCTGTGACTGTGACTAAACAATAACAGAAAGCTCCTGCCTTAATCAAATCTAAAATAGAAGTCTTGCTCTTCATTTTCCCACAGGAGAGAAATAAAAGCTTGTACAATAACCAGCGCCTACATCTGTCTGGCTCCAGAAACTCCAACCTCACACTCGGAGCTAAATTGACTGGGAGTAACTCGAGAATGAAAATTAAAACACTGTCACCTTGTTTTTGAAGATGAAAGATAGCGAGTAAAAGAAAAGCCAACAGAGATCTATTGGATTAGCCGCCAGTGCAATCGCATCTGTGCAGATTTGCCTCTGTGCAATAAATGTGATTGTGAGCAATAACGTGTCAATTACAGGGGGCCATGGCTGAGCTGTTGGGGGCTTTGTGTAAGTCTGCAGAGGAGGTTGATGAGATTAGAGGGGGGGGGGGGGGGCAAAGAGGGAAGCTTTGGGGAGCAGGAATGAATACTGATGAGAGGATCCAGAGGTGAGCACTGGAAAAATAACATGTTTTGCCATCACATGCAATATTTGTTTTGTTTAATTCCTCTTAAAAAAAAAAAAAGATCAGGTGACCGATGCCTGGTGCACATTTTGTTGTGAGTTATTTCTGTTCACATCCATAAAATATTTGATAGAGACGTCTTTTACCTGGTATTACTATTACTATTGTTTTTACTTTCAGCAAAATGCACCTTTCAGAGGACGATAAAGAGAGACACAGAATTCTGACCTGACTGAAACATAACCGACAAATACATCCCATTTTTCTCCTTGTTTGTACTTCTCCAACGTGCACAGGTTGTGTCGTTGTACACAGGTTGTGCAGACCTGACTCAAGACCTGGGTCAGACATGACAAATAGCTTTACACCCAGTGGGTGGCTATGAGAATATGGTCAGAAACCATTTTCTCCTCCACGATACCGATTCTGATAAACATTTGTTGAATTAACAACTAATTGTCTGTGAGTGGGCACTTATTGTTGTGTGACCTGGCTCAGTTTAAACATAGTCAGAGCTAACTGCAAAGTAGCAGGGTCCAGTCTCAGGACAAATAAACCGGTGTATGTGCTAGCATAATCACTGAATCGTACCACATTTTTACTGCTTTCAAAATGAAAAGTTTACTATGTTGTTCAAACATGGCCGACAGCTAAAAGTCTTTCTGCTGCTCTGCTGTAGCTGGAAGCACTGCAGCCAGTTCCACTTTATGAACATGACAAGGTGTCAAAAATTCTTCCCCACCGTCCTCGTCTCTGTCTCTTTCCCCAGTCTCCTTAGAAGACCAAGAAAGTCCTCTCTGATTTCCACCTGACAAATTGTCCTATCACTCTGAAAGCTGATTGGGGCAAATGAAAACATAACCTTCTCAGGTGGGGCACGCCGATGGAGACTGATAAGACCTAGAGGAAGAGGATACGGCACACTAGCGCCGAGACTTATCTCCAGGTACACTGATCAGCATTGATAAAGCCAGGAGGGAGAGCAGTGGAGTGGCAAACAAGCACCATTAGGCTTATTCTATTCATACCGAGGGAGAGAGAGAGAGAGAGAGAGAGAGAGAGAGAGAGAGAGAGAGAGAGAGAGAGTAGTTAAGTGGCTAACAAGACCTATTCAGACTTTCAGACGTATGACTGACTGAGTGATTGACAGAATCAGATGAGCCGAAAGGGAGGGGGAGTTAAAATGGTATGGCTGAATAACACCGAGTTGAAGAGACATCTTTAGTTCTCTATTGTTGCTTGCACGATTAAAAAAAACAACAACGTAGTCTTATGTGGCAGAGTATAAGAAAGCCCTCAAAAAGGCATTTGAAAAAGGACATAAATACTGGGGAAACTGACATCTTGACCGGAAAACTCTGCTCCAAGCTGTTGGTACACTGGAAACCTGAGGAAACATCAGGTTAATATCAGGCTAACGTACCAATATTCCAGTAGACCACCTCTAATATCTCATAACTTAAGTATATTATTGACAAGCTGGGGTTTTACAGAGGATAACGTGCCAAACTCAGTCCGACATTAGCAGGTTGTTATTTCCAGTAAAAGACCAAAACTCCACCTCCACTTGTGCCGATAGGCTATGGATACCTGTTAGTAAAATCTAGGGGCGGAACGTAGAGGAAGAACCCATTAAATGTAGATTTCTCTCACTGTTGATAAACATTATTCTCTAAGTTAGGACACTGAAGAGGGATGTGTACCTAAAATAAATCAAATTAATATAATATTTAAGATTTTGAAAATTAAGTTGATAGAAAGGAAAACGGGGAATGATGATAGGGTGGAAGCGGGGCCAGAGGGCAGAAAGAGGGAGGTCACTTGAGGGAGGAGAGTGCATGGGGGATACAGTGCAAAGGGCTGGCTAACCTTTCAGATCCGTCTCCATTGTCCCACATTAAAA
Organism: Aulostomus chinensis; assembly: GCF_037954235.1. Classification (NCBI taxonomy): domain Eukaryota; kingdom Metazoa; phylum Chordata; class Actinopteri; order Syngnathiformes; family Aulostomidae; genus Aulostomus; species Aulostomus chinensis. The sequence goes on from NC_141325.1 coordinate 9,757,881, forward strand.
GCGGCGGCGTTCATTGTGAGAGCGAAAGGGGGCACGATTTCCCCTACAAGCGCATGGAAGTTAGGTGAAGGGGAGGAGAGACAAAAGATCATCAACATCCGAGAATGTGACGATGGCAAAAATTGAGTTGAAAGAAAAGTGTATCATGGAGAGAAAGAGAGGAAAAAGAAAGGAGGTAAAGGTAAAAAAAAAGGGGGGGTTTGAGGTGTGTGCATAAGATGAACTGCCCCTCCTTTTTTTACCCCCACGCTTGGCTGCTCCAGGACAGGGAGGGAAGGAGAGAGAGAGAAGGTGGGGGAAGAATAGAGGGTCACGCCAGACAGTGGGGGCTTTGTGGGTATTTATCAGAGAATTGATGGCAAACCACTGGACCCAGCAAAGAGATAGAGGTGTGTGTGTGTGTGTGTGTGTGTGTGTGTGTGTGTGTAGGGTAAAGGGGTGTCGGTGAGAGTGAGAAATAAAAGAATGGAAGGATGGAGTGACAGAGGGGGGGAAGACAACGGATGAAGAGCAGAGGAAAAATAGAAAAGCACCCCGTAGATCACTTTACCATCCTGAATGCACCTTCAGGAGAGACTTCAAGAAAGGAGGGAGAAAGTTAAGGAGGGTGCAGGGGGACACCAACAAAGAGCGAGAAGGTCAAGAAGAGGTATATGATATGGAGGTAGAGAGAAAGGGAAGTCGAGGAGGGAAAGAGTTTGAGAAGATTTAGTTACACAGCAGAAGTCCAGTGTCACGTCCATCAGGCTGGCGTTTCACCCGCGGAGCAACTCGGCTGTTGACCAGTATCAGCCGGATCAGGGTTTGCGGTGAAAAACAGTTTATTTAAACTTTCAGTTTACTTTGCTCACTTTGTAACTCCATCTCTCTCCTTCACTCGTCTGCTTACTTGTTTGTGTGGGTAGAGACACCTCTCTTCACACACACACACACACACACACACACGCACAGTTGGCGGCAGCTCCCTGCAGCGCACCCGCTGAGAGGGGTCATGTCAGACATCAGCTCCCGTCGCGTCAGCTCTTTTTCTCCCACAATTCAACACAGCTGAGGCTGTCATCACGCTAACCCCTTACTCCCACCCCCACCCCCCCTAAAAAAGGCCCAGACATTGGCCCCTAACATTCACACATATTTATGATGTACACACAAGTCAAACACACGCGTATACACTCATTCACATGGCTTATCAAACACGCACATTTAGATGCGGTGGCTCCCACAGGAGACAGACCCCCAACTGGTGTCCAGCAGCAGGGGTGCTGACATTCCCATCTCAGTCATCTCAGCCTCCTGGTGAGGACACACACACACACACACACACACACACACACACACACACACACACACACACACACACACACACACACACACACTGTCACTGTTGTCTCAGCAAGTTGCCAGCAGAGAGACCTTTCATTGTGTTCTTCTCTTCTCTTCTCTTCTCTTCTCTTCTCTTCTCTTCTCTTCTCTTCTCTTCTCTTCTCTTCTCTTCTCTTCTCTTAGTCTGTAGAGTACTTAAGAAAGAAGTGAAAAATGCCTCAAATGCTTACGAGTAATTCAAAAAGAAACTATAAGCTATCACTTTCTGACTTTAACACCTTCAGCCAACTGTGCATCATGAGGCTCCATAAATGTTCAAACTGTGACGTGAAAACTTTCTACAATTACAAAACTGCAAGAAATGATTGCATTTTATTGGAATATCTTTGGGGAGGGGGTAGCCATTGCTCTAAACTAAACTAGCACTTTTCCCATACTAATTTAAACCTTGACAAAACAAAATAATTAATCATGCAATATTATACGAGCAAAAGACAGAGACATAATTGGCATCATTTGGATTGAAACAATCGCAGACAGGAGGACAATGCGAAGGCATGCAGTGCCAACAAAGCTTGGTCTGAACAGCGTTCTAGAAGGCAGCCTGGGGATCAGTCATTGTCCGCCTGTCTTTCTGCACGTCTCCTTTGGTCTAATTAAAATACTGTGATGATTTGACAGACCTACGCAACTGCAAACTCTTGAGGCTGCGACCATGGAAAACACTGAAGAAGAACAAAGGACGGTTCATTTTTTCCCCCTCCCGCGCCTGTTTTTCAAATAAAATCATAATAAAAAATATAATCACAAAAAATTGTGGCTACATGATGAATATTATTGTGAAGATGAAATTAAAATTGCTTGATTAAGGCTTGAAAATGGAGGACAATGCTGAGGAATGCATTGCTAACAAAGCTATGTTTGACTGATGTTCTGTAAAGCAGCCAGGAGGATCCGTCATTGTCTCGCTGTGATTGGTGACTTGTCTCGGCTGCTCGGCGGCATCACCTCCTGCAACATGGGAATTCTCCCCTGCTGCTGTTTCTCTTTGCCTGCGAAGAGGTTACATGAGTGATGACTAAACAAAATCAGCACAAAAGAAGTCAGATTAATGTTCGATAAGAGATCTGACAGGTAATGTTAGAGGAGGGTTTGAATGTTTTCACGGAACACCCGCAACACTGGAAGTTTTGTTTTTTTTAAATCCTACAAATCCTTGTATTTGTAATTATAAGGTAGGTCCCTTAGGTCAGGTTTGTATGCAAAACCCATTCACCATGCACTAGTTTAGGATTGTTAGTCAGCTAAAGGTTGCTGGTGTGTACAGCAAAGTCAAGAACATGTAAATTACGCCTTTTTATGCGAACTGATGACCTGCTAGATGTTGAAAGATGAGGGGAGGCCCGCACTCTCAGACTTTGAACCCCCTTTGATAGATCATTTCACCCATCAAATAACAGACTGAGTTATTATGCATAATTACGCCTCGGATATGTTTTGGTATGATACTGTTTGATAGACTTGAAAGCAGTAAGAAAGATGGTTGCAGTAAAACTTTATCAAATGAAACATTTAACCCTGACAAAGGTTTTTCCAGTGTAAGAATGTAAGGACAGTGTAAATGTCAGAACCAAGCCTGCTACATGCTCTCTGTTTAGAGTGGCAGACTCTTATTCTGACAAAACTGTAGATTAAAAAATCTAGACTCCTTCTTAAATCATACCGTAAAGTAGAAGACATTCACAATAAATGAGAACACCGTGAGAAACGGGCATTCGTATATAGCCTCTGACGTGACTGCGGGGGAACCAGCAGTCTGACTGGCTCTAAGCCTGACTCATGTCCACATGCGTAAAAGTACCAAGTACTAGCAAGTCGCAGGGAGAGAAGGGTCTGAGGACGCGTGCTCATTAGGCCCATGTCCATCTCCTCCTGGGTTGGAAAAAAAGGATGTGTGGTCCAATTCAAATATAAAGACATAGTTGAAACAGTCTCAGGCCACGCCCAAGGGAGTAGCAGTGGGCACAGTACTGTCTGTTAAGTAAATGTTAGCCGTTTTAGCCTAGCCGCTGGGGGTTCAGGTTCAGTGGTGCAGGACGTTGAACCTTTCTGGAGGTAAAGGAACCATTGTACATATTTATATGTATGGATTTACTCCAGAAAGTGTCACAACAAATGATGCTAAATTTACATGGTAATTATGAGGAGTTACATTCTAAAACACAGACTGTGGTCAGCACTGTCGCCTCACAGCAAGAAGGTTCCGGGTTCGAGTGTGAGTCTGCATGTTCTCCCTGTTCCTGTGTGGGTTCTCTCTGGTACTCCAGCTTCCTCCCACAGTCCAAAGACATCAAGAGGGTACGAGGCTGATTGATACTCTAAATGGAGGGATGGATGGAGACTGTACTATTATGTCTTATACGGCAAATCTTGATTTTGAAATAGTCCTTTTGACAATGTCTGTGTCAAGTCAAAGTCTCAGGTCCAGTCAAAGTCAAAGGCTTTTATCAGCACTAGTTGAGCAAGTTTCAAGTCTCCACACACATAAACTTCCACCATAGTAGCACCAGTTTTCACAGCCAAAGTTTTACAGACCTTTGGACCTGCGGTGTCAAGGTCAAGATCTGTATCCCAGTCAAACATTAGCAAGTATATGTTCAAGAACCCCCATTCAAGAACCCCTATTATACAACTGATATACTATGATACTAAGATCGCAACTCAGTGTCTCTGCGTGTACTTGTCGGGGGGGGGGGGGGCATCCCAGACATGTTGCCATGGTGACAAGGTGCTCCCTGTCGCCGTCGGGTCTCGGCCAAGTTGGGCGCCATGGTGACTGGGTGGTGACAGACTTTGTGACGGGTTTGCAGGGACATGTAGGTTGGGTCAAACTTAAACACGAACCCACACACACACACACACACACACACACACTCACATACAAACACACACTCAGAGGTGGATGCATTATCTGTATGTCCACATGTACTTGACACAAGAACACTGTCTCACTGGGCCTGTGTTTGCCAAGGCTTGTGTTGATGCATATTTGATCTTAGCACTGATTTAAAATGCATTTACAAAAGCAGCACAGCTTGGGTGTGTGTGTGTGTGTGTGTGTGTGTGTGTGTGTGTGTGTGTGTGTGTGTGTGTGTGTGTGTGTGTGTGTGTGTGTGTGTTTGTGTGTGTGTGTGTGTGTGTGTTTGTGTGTGTTTGTGTGTGTATGTCTTTACCCACACAAACATAGGAGGGAAACTCATACACAGTATCTTGAACAAACCAAATGAAAAAAAAAAACTTTCCTTATGTGGAAGTAAGAATCACACACATTCTCACACATACACACAAACCTTGACCAACAGGACAGGAGAAGGCAAGGAGCCACAGTTTGAACATCCCACTGTGAGGGGTCATAACCCCTATCAGATTCTGTGTCAGTCTGCCTATTGTGTCCTGGGTAGCACACACACACACACACACACACACACACACACACACACACACACACACACACACACACACACACACACACATACACACACTCTCAATGCTATAACTTACATGGTCTCCATGACGATGGTAGGGGCGACAGTAAGGCGACTGGATGGCGCTGTGGTGTTCTGATGTGAGGACCCAATTTACTCATCATTAACATGAACTGGATCAAAACAAAATCTCCAGGTAGACGTGTGATGTTGACACATCTTTATCCTTCTACTTGTTTTTTTATAATTGATATTCACGGTACAATTCAGATTCGGTTAAATCATGAAGCAAAACAAAGAAAAACAAGATTTAGTTCCTTCAAAATGCAAACCAAGCTCGAGATTTATTTCATATTGTGTTTATTGTCCTTTTTTGTTGGAATGTGAATGGTTCTGCAGAATAAAGCAATGGATGAATGAAAAAGTGTGTGTATGGGGGTGTTTGTTTGCCATTGACTTTGACCATGGAGACAGCTGAGAAAAGCAACAACCATAAATCAATGACTGCATTTTTCCATTCTTTATTTGTCAGTCGGATGTCTCTTGGTGAACATGGACTATTTCATTTGAGACAGACAACCTGCCAGCCGAGACAACCTGGGAAGGTTCATGTGTGAATCTTTCACACTAAAAAAAAGGAACTATATTTTTGACAAATGGAGCCTGTTCCATATTGCTGTTCTACCCAGAGCGACACAAGACAGACTCAAAGTCATTTGCAACAGTTTTGTAATATTTTCATGAGGTTATATTCATTTCCTGGGCGTGAACAAACCCCCCTGCAAATCCATACTGACTCAATATCAAGACACATACCATCCCTTAGTAACTGGTTTGGGATCTCAGGTCTGTCCCAAAGGATGGTTGGGATCTAATACCACCCACCCACACACACACACACACACACAGGTACTATTCATATTTCATACTACGATGCCTTACTCCAGACTCACAGATTATGTATTTGCTGCCCCCTTTTGTTCAGTAAATGTACAACAGTTATTTTGACGAAGACAGAAGATTTGGTGTGCTTCTGATCTGAGTGTGACATCTAGTGGACACCAAAGGAGACAAGAGGGAGAATATAAACAAGGTTGGGATCACCTTGAGAGAGAATGGTACTCTATACTCTGGGCTTCTCTCGACTCCTCTCTGTCCTCCTATATGTGTCATACATAAATCATACTCATACATGTTACTAACTCACCTTCTTCTCCGAAGCCTTCGGGCTCCCCTCATCCCAGATCCCGGGTGCTGCTGGAGGAGGCTACATACCTGAAGAGGCTCAAGCTGCCACCCGTAGCACCACCTGCTCACGTCCCCGTCTGTCCATCAGTCTCTTCCCTTTCTCTCTCTCTTTATCTCTGTCCCCCTCTTTCCTTCTGCATAAATGTCTTCCTCCATTATCTGTCTTTGTCTCTGCCCTGCTCTCCTGCTCTCTTTCCCCCCAACAAAGCAGAAGGCCGTCCCCATTGAGCCTGGATCTGCTCGATGTTCCTGCCTGTTAAAAGGAAGTTTTTCGGGGGGGGGGGGGGGGGGGGCTGGAGCCTATCCCAGCTCAACTTTCAGGTGAGAGGCAGGGTTCACCCTGGACAGGTCACCAGTCCATCACAGGGCCAACACATAGAGACAGACAACCATTCACACTCACAGTCATACCTACAGTCAATTTAGAGTATCAATCAGCCTCGTCCCCTCTTGATGTCCTTGGACTGTGGGAGGAAGCTGGAGTACCAGAGAGAACCCACACAGGAACAGGGAGAACATGCAGACTCCACACAGAAAGATCCTGTGATGGAGCCGGGACTCAAACCCGGAACCTTCTTGCTGTGAGGCCACAGTGCTAACCACCATGCAGCCTATATATTATATATACATGTATATTTATGTGTATATATATATATATATATATATATATGTGTGTGTGTGTGTGTGTGTGTTTATAGTTTTATACAGTATACATGATTATATGTACGTATATATGTTTATAAACATGTATTCACATAGCATGTATACATATATATTTGTGTATATACATATGTTTATATGTCTCTATCCATCGTCATCTTCCGCTTATTCCTTACTAGTAAGGGTCGCGGGGGGGCTGGAGCCTACCCCAGCATCTACGGGCGAGAGGCGGGGTTCACCCTGGACAGGTCACCAGTCCATCGCAGGGCCAACACACAGAGACAGACAACCATTCACACTCACAGTCACACCTAAGGTCAATTTAGAGCAGGGGTGTCTAAACTGGTCCAGTAAGGGCCGGTGTAGCTGCAGGTTTTCATTCCAACCGAGCAAAAGCAACACCTGATCCAACAAATGAGCAGTGTGGACACAGCTTAGTTGATTTAAGTAGAATCAGGTGTTGCTTTTGCTCGGGTGGAATGAAAACCTGCAGCCACACCGGCCCTTACAGGACCAGTTTGGACACCCCTGATTTAGAGTATCAATCAGCCTCGTCCCCTCTTGATGTCTTTGGACGGTGGGAGGAAGCTGGAGTACCAGAGAGGACCCACACAGGAACAGGGAGAACATGGAGACTCCACACAGAAAAATCCCGCACCCGAGCTGGGACTCGAACCCGAAACCTTCTTGCTGTGAGGCCACAGTGCTGACCACTGCACCACCGTGCAGCCTATGTCTATATTATTATTGTAATTTATGTGTGTATCAATGAACATGTATGTATGTGCACACACACGTATGTCTGAAAAGTCTGGCTCTCAAGTTTACTCGTGGTGATTGCCAGAAATTTTCATGTGAGGGAATTTCATTTTTCTTGGAGAATGATTTCAACAAAAACTCTACTCACAAAACCCACTCAAGGTGCTGACATCACCAATCCAAAGTGGATGATAAATAAGAGCTGTTTGTACTGTAATGAGGGAACCTTTTGTCTAAGTGCTAAGTGCTCAACTCCGGAAGACAGCTTAAGAAGAAACTTCCCATCATGTAAATAAAAACTTTTTGAGAGGGCTGGTATTTGAGTGGTTTCTGTCGCTGCAAGTATGAAGGAGTTGATAACCTGAGACTTTGGGGGATTTACATTTCTCCATTGATGTCCATTGTAAATCAAAGCTCACAATCTTAAAAGAACAAAAGATAGAAATCTGGAAAGCAAATTCCCATCACGTCCTGAAATGAACATTTGATATTTGCAGTTTGTGTAGCTCAAAGTATGTAGGAACTAACATGACCATGGCTTACTACTACATGTATGTATCTTGTAGTTTGCGTGATTGTGTTATGAATCACCATAGTATTGTCTTGAGACTGTTCACGATAACTTAATATAGATAGTAAAACAGACACAGCGTCTCAAGATTACACAATCCTGCAGTCATGGTGTTTTTGTAGGCACTGCAAGCTTCAATAAGTCAGTAAGTCAGACGACACAAGCTTGAATATTAACCATCGCCGCGGTTAGTAAATCACGCCATTCCTGCAATGCAACAGTATCTTACAACCACCTGGGGCATAAACGTGATGCCCTCGCAGGTCGTTGTACCCTCATGATCAAGGGGTATGTGCCTGGTGCCCTGTCAATGAGTTACGCTTTGTTCAGGAGTTAACCAGTTTCTGCTGGGGGTTCTAGGCCACATTTTATTCCCTGTTGCATCTCCTGGCACCTCCAGCACAGATAAAACACCTCACGCACAGGTCAGGGGTGTTTACACACATTTGCTCCCACATACATGCGACATTTTGCCTCAGCTGCACCACAGCTTCATCTACATTTGTTCCTATGTTAACTATCAGCCTACACTGTGTGTGTGTGTGTGTGTGTGTGTGTGTGTGTGTGTGTGTGTGTGTGTGTTTTTTCACATGCCCCAAAAGATGGATCATTTCTATTTTCAGGCATTCAAAATTTCTGATATTAAAGTCAAAGATCAAAGTTAAAACTCTGACATTAAAGTCTAAACATTAAGCCCGGGACATTTCACTCATTTCGTTGCTTACACCGGTGACCCTCATGTGACGGCTCTGACTTGTCATCACCGCTGCTGTCGGGAAAATTTCTGTATGCACCTCAGCGCATTAACTTTTTCAAACTTCTGCTCCAGCAGTTATCAGTAGCAGTGTGAACTGCTGTTGATTTGGTCATTGTTCTTGTTTTGATTGTTTCCTTTATTTCACTGTTTATTATGTATTGCAGTGTGACCCCAGAGAGACTATAGTCTTGTTCTACTTTTTGTAAAACATTTCAGATAGGAATGACAAGAAAAATGAGCTTGAGCCCTAAAAAAAAAAAAAAAAGAGAGAGAATTTGGATGGAATAAACCTTTAAAACGGATCCTGGTCCTTCTGCAGTATCAAGGTGGAAGAACCATTCAAAAAACAATAAGTAGTGACTATATAATGCTGTATTTCACTAAAATACTGCCTTTTGAAAACCTCTCTTACTGCTACTGCATCATATCACGATAACTGTGTGTATGTTCATGTGTAATGCGTGCGTTTAATCCATTTTTTGTTTGTTCCTCAAATGACGTGTCAGCAAATTCAGCAGCACCGAGCTTTGACCTCAGTTATCACCTAACAACGCTTTAACTGCACGACCTATTTCTGCATGCAGGCAACATCACCTAGCAGGTTGGACTTTGAGTCTTTTTTTAAATTTTATTTTATAATTAACAGTTCATTGTTGCTGTTAATTGTGTCTTGCACACAATGAATGCAGTGTTACCGCAGCAATCCCCCTCTCACCCCCGACCAAGATACCGCTAACCTCTACATGAATTTTGTTTTAGTTGGAGTATAAGAATATGAATAACATTCACCCATTTGACTGTCCATGTTAGTGGCAAATACAACTCGACTTAATGTGGTCCTCTGTCGCTCCTTGTGAATGCTCATCTGTATAACACACTCTCAGAAACACTGACACCACAAGGGTGTGTGGAGTTGTTGTGTATCTGAGGACTTCTCAGAAAAATGTTGGACACAGACCAGAGTCCCACCCTCTGTCCTTCTTCGCTTCCCCTCTCGAAACCAAATTACTTAATGTTCTCAGTGTTTTAGCAGACTTTATGTTACAGTGTGAATGTATTCATTTAATTACATTGCAAATACGTGCACCTTATCTAGAGCTGACTTAAACCTACAAGACAACAGCGCTGTTACCTCTCAATCCCTGTTTAGTTTTAATATGTCAAACGTCCAAAAGCTAATATCCAATTGCCCTTTTGAAACACATTTGTATACTGTTGACGAGGAGGATTTTAATGACTTTTTAAAGTCAAATAAAGTGTAGGCATCAGCAAACAGCTCCGTCTGAACTTTGTCCTCCTTTCTGATAGGAAAAACAGACGGGGTATAAAAAGGGGGGGGTGGTAGAGGAAGAGACTTGTTTTTGTTCAAGAAGCTGCAGCAACACAGAGCCGAACACAGGGAACTTTTCGACTACAGGGTAAGTGATAGAACTGTGAATTACTTGTAAAAACCTCACACCTATTTTCTAGCAAAAGTGAAAAATAAATTCACAGAGAAATGTTAAGCCTTTGCATAAAAGTGTAATTCAGAATGCAATGCAGTGTATTTAGAGGTGATAAATTTGAACTCCACAATCTCTCCAAACTCTCTGCTAGTTCAGGTTTATGCTTTGTCTTTTTTGTACGTGTGTTTCTATGCCTATCAGTGAATGCGCACTTGTGTAAAAGTACACACGCACAGAGCAGATACAGTCATGTTTGGTGCATTATTTGTGTTGAACTGTTTCAATTACTGGCACCAAAGAAAAGATGCAACACTGTGGAAGGTTATTAGTGATTATTAGGACAATAAAAAACAGATAACATGGAATTTGGATTATTTGGACAGTGAAAAACAGATAACCCCATCCTGACCTTTTGTACAATCATTTGACTGCAAAAGCTGACTGCTCTCTGATGTTCTCCCCACCCTGTCTCCTCTGTCACGTTGTGACCCCCCCCCCCCCAACCACCACCACCTTCTCCCCTTGTGATCAGCAGACTGGGGCAGTGAGGAGGCACAGCAGGGATGTGGGCGTCCCTCAGCCTACTTCTCACTCTCTGCCTGCTCCATGGGGGCGGGGCAGAGAATGAGGGGGATGGGCTCCGCTGTCAGCTACCGCCAGACTGGAGGATAGGAGACCAGGAGCCCATGAAGGGTGCGATGGGCCGGGTGACGGTGGTGGCCCTTTTCCAGGCCAGCTGATTGTTCTGCTTGGTGCAGGCGTCCAGGTTTGTGCCTGATAAGTGTGAGACGTGATCTCTTAGCCCATATGAATCCAAGAAAAAAAAAGTGTTTTTGCATCACCTACAAATCCTAAATCTGTGTCAAGCATCACAGTCACACTGCCTGGTTTGCCAAAGAGTACCAGGAAATGGCAAATAAAAGGTAGATGTAACAAATATTCAGCCTGCAAAGCTGCCAGGAAGGCACAGGCAACTCCAACAAGGCTCTGGAAGTACAAACATTTGTTTGTCGGGACAACTTGGTACCTGATTTTTTAACTCATTATTGTGATTTCCCTCCTCTGTGCAGAATGGACAGCCTGCGCCAGAAGCTGAAGGATCAGGGTCTGCAGGATGTGATCTACATGGTCATTAACCACCAGGGGGTGCACGCACAGCGCCTCCACACCATGCTGGCACAGAGGATGACTGGGAACATCACACTCTACAAACAGGACGAGCAACAGCCTGATGTCTGGCAGATCCTGAATGGAGAGAAAGACGACTTTTTCATTTATGATAGGTTCGTTCTCAGGAGTTTAAGGATTGATGAACTATTCCTTTACCAGCTCACTAGCCGTATGCACTTCACCTCATAACGGTTTTCTGCTTCCTCACCATCAGGTGTGGCCGTCTCACCCACCACATCTCACTGCCGTATTCCATCATTGATCATGGTCATGTTGAAAATGCCATCAAAGACACCTACTGCAAGCGCTTATGTGGCCACTGCGCGCATGAGGTATTACAGAACATCCACAGCTGCAAAGGTACGCACGAATTTGAGAGAACCATAGTTCTGTTCTGCTAACATGTTGGTCACTTCTCACAGAGCGCTGAGATTCCTGAAGAGTGTAAACAGGAAGCAGAGATCCAACCTGATGCAAACGGCGCTCCAGCAGCAGAGGGAGACACCAGACACGGTCATGGTCACCATCACGGGCACCACCATGGTCATGAGCATGGCGACCGCGTGGGGCTTCGGCCACGTGGTTTCGACCATGGCCATGACCATCACCATCACCATCACCATGGAAATCCTGACAGCCAAAGTCAGCAAGGTGTTGGACAACAGGTGTTTGTGCAGGATAGCGTGTTATCTCAGCAGGCAGTGCACGTGCACCACATGCCACAGGAGGCACAAGGCGCTCCTGTGATGCGTCGGCCTTGAACAAAATTGAGCTGAAAGTCAAAGTACAGCTGAGAGAGGACAGTCCTCTCTAACGGCGAGGCCTCTCTTAAGGCCAGCTGATGCTGACACTGACGAAGGCTGTTTGGAGATGCAGTGAGTGAGCAGCCAATCGGTCTCTGACACTGTGAGGGGGTGCTGCCCTCCTCCTGACAGTGACACGCACTGATGGGTGACGCAGCCAATAATGTTAGGGAAACCTGACAGTGACGCCCACCTCCTGCTGAATGACAGCAGCCTCAGCCAGCCCAGTGAGCCTGACCCCCAGGTGTTGAGAGCTGAGGATGAGAGCCGCAGTAAGCTGGTTTCGATATCAAGCTCATATTAATACCAGCCATCAACACCAGGAGGAGGCGCTCATCAGCAGTGTTACCCTGGGAGAGGGGGCGGCGGTCACTGACAGCAGGTGTGAGATGAGCAGAGGTAGAGTCCTAACACCACTCATATAAGATCAAATCAGAGAATATTAGAGTTGAACCTGCCTCACCACGTCTGCCAGCGGCTTCTTACATCCTTTCCCAGGAGTGCATGTGTTTGTCGTGTTCATAAACGGTTTCCTCTGTTCGGATCTCTCCATCCTTTATGAAATCAGGCGCAGAAACTACGTTCTAGTGGCGTCTGGATGAAGTTCGGCAGGAGAGAGGGGAGGTAGCTGTTTAGGAATATGATAATCAAAGTTCAGTGTCCCATGAGTGAGTGACTTAAACGCACTGGCCCATGTAGGGACAAAGATCTAGCGAGAAAAAATGTGCCATGTTTGTCACACGCTTTTGATCATTTTTCTTGAGCACATAACGCCAGTAACTTCTATACGTTAGAGCTACTTCTCTTTTTGTCTTGCACTTGTAAGCTCAGGTGTGTTTTTGGTACGTTCTCCGGGCATGCACGTTTCCATTTTCTTTTTTTTTAATCAATTGATGTGTAATGTCAGTTGTAAAATTCGCACGTTTATACGAAGTGTAATGAAAAATCCAAAGTTGTATTGTTGTTGGAAAAGGCAAAGGGAAACGGGAGAGTGAGTGACTGCGGGAATACACTCTGTAATTAATGATGATTTCTGTGGGAAGATAACGGTCACCATGAAATCTGATGCTTGCACAGAGGAATGTATTGTGTGTTGAGTTGTAAAACCAGTGGAATAAAGTTGATTGAACTGCCATTTTTGCACGTGTGTGTGTGTGTGTGTTTTTGTCATGAACTGAAAAATGAATCATAACAGTCACACGTGTATCGGAGCACACAAAAAAACTTGAACGCGTGTCTGACAGGTTGTTTTTTTTGGCACAAAACCCGCCACTTACTTTTTTCATCTTCATTAAAAATGAGAAAAAAAGATGTCATTTCACATCTCATGCTCGAGGGTCCGCCTCTTCGAATCAGATCTTCAGTGATACAGAAAATAAAAGTTATCTTTCATCAATTAATGTGAAAACAGCCTTCGGATGTCACACTGGAGTGAATCTCGAACGTTCAGCTGTAGCCATCAAAAACAAAACATGTTTCTGATGGGACGGGGCTTACACAGTGAATGTTTTTCTCTGGCAACTGTCTTGCATGTGTGACTTCCTGTGAGCTGCATTTCTTCCTCACTCATGATCCGATTAACTTCAGTACAGTTTGGATCTTTTTGTCTTTAAATCACATAAAACTGCATTTTCCAAGAGATTTGGCACTCCTTTGCTCCACATTGTCAGCAGATGGCGCTAAAGATTTATCAAACACCCGTGAAAGCTCAAAAGCAACAGTTCAATTCTGTTTGTTTTGTTTTTGCAGGTTTTATTCTTCACTTGAGTGGGAAGGTTTACCTTATCTTTTTTTGATTTTTCCACTCAAAGCTACTCAAATCTCAGCTGGAGGACAATAATCTTGTCTTGCTCTATTTATGATTTTTTTTTACCAAGAAAAACACACAAATTCAAATTCTTCATTTTACATTTCTTAAACAACAAGTTTTAGGACAGCGACTAAGACTATAGAGTTCATTTAATTCAATGTTTATTTGTATGCCACCACATGTAAGACTGTATGCTTCGTGTATTTCCCTTAAACGTCGCTAATTTTAACTTATATGGCATCATAGGAAGTAATAGTGCCAATGATAGACAAGGAACATGTTAAACATCGATTTATTTGAGTCAGACAGCACATTACGGGTTTAGGTTTTGATTTTTCTATGTTTACAATGGCCTTGAATGTAAGTAGCATTAACATATGATTCACCACCAAGAGGAACATCTTATGCTCATTTATTGTGCTATTAGAGATGTAATTATGTGAGTGCTGAGCTAAAAAACCTGCAGAATCGTCTTCAGGTCTTAAGCACAGCACCCTGGGCTTGGTGTAATGTATCTGAATTGCCTGACGGACTGTGTTTCTGAAAAGGTCAACAAGCAACGGGAGGTAATAAATGAGGCCAAGTTGGACTGCTTGTGTGGGCGTAATTGGACTGAAGATCCAATACAGGGGAACAGTGACTTATGGGTAATTACCTGCAATGTCCTGAGAGGAAGAACTGTGAGTGGCTGTCTCACTGATTCAATCAGCCTCACACAGAGCAGTGCAGTACACAGCCTCTGTCTTAATTGTCCAATAAGCTTTCGCCCAGATGTGCAACAGTTTCTGCAGCCCTTTCCTCTCCCCTCACTCGTATAGCGAACTCATTCACACAGTGCCTCTCTGTTGCTCACAAACAAGTCCGCATTCTCAATCCTACAACCACCACACACACACACACACACACACACACACACACACACACACACAGAGTGTAGGCTGATCTATTTGTAGTTATCAGACCACAGTAGTCTGTACATTTTGTGCATTAACATCCTTTCCTGCCTCTGATCGGCCCTCTCTAGTGCAGTATCCCGCTGGTGTTTACGGCCCAGTAAAAGAGGTCATGTGAGCCTAGTTCGCCAGGTTACATTTCAAATTGGATTCACGAAAGATAATGCTGGGAATTGTTATCAGTGACATGATCTCAAAAGCTCCCTTCAAGCCTTGTTAAATAACTTGGGTATTTCTAACAATAACGTTTGATAATTGATTGGCGGGTCAGTTTTTTCCAAGATAAGAAAGAAAAGCAGAAGATGATTCAGATTGACTACATACGTGACATATGTACTCTAGTGAAACTGGTTGAAAGCTTATTGATCACACATATGACACCAAAAAGGCTTTCGCTGCTAGAGAACAACATCAAATCATCGATGATCACAGCTGGTTCTCGGACTTCAGCCACCAACAGACAACGGCCCAGCAGGGCTGTGCTTTCAATATACACAATTACACAAGGAGGGACGTGTGGAGGCACCACAAAGGATTCTTAATTAATAAAAGCAAATTCACCTTTTGATTCATTTCGTTGTTGACCGCCATGCAGCTGTTCCCACATGTAGAAACAGCTGCACATGTTTATGACACATGCAAGAGAATAACAGCGCACACATTACTCATCCGCTGCGATCAGATACGCTGGTGTGGTGTTCTGAGCAGGAATATAAATAACACACGGATAGAAATATAGATTGGAGCCGCGGGTCGTAAAAAACACGAGGCTGTATATGGCAGCGCCCACGCCAAGTATTAAATTTTAAAACCGTTTTCCCCAATGAGCTAAAAAAAAAAAAAAAAAAAAAAGAAAGAAAGAAAGAAAAAAGGTTTTTGTTGATAAAAGAGAAACAGCTCTGACAATTCCAGCTCTCAAAATCACTCCCAGGCTTAACAAAGCACTTAATTTACGCAAGAAGCTCGGGGCCAAAAGACAACATTTTAAATGTACTTTTTTGGTAAAGAAAATGCTAAAATAACACAATGGGAGAAAAATACAAATTTTTAGAGTATATCTATTTATGACTGATATGACCTCAACTTTTTTGGTCCATCTACTCATAAATCTTGTTGCAAATACTCCATTACAGTAGGTGATTCTACCAATCTGGTAGTGTAAAACACATCCAATATAAACAAACTCTGTAGGAAAAAAGTAAAGCTCGTCCATAATGAATATTCCTCATCGTCTGATTACTGTGCTGCATGAAAAAACAACGTAACCGGTAATTCATAGACTGGATTTAATCTGAGATACAAATGCTAATCTGATCAAACATCTGATATATGCGTACAAAGTGCTTGCTCTAAAGTGTCAGTAATATTTTTTTTAACTTGAAAAAATATGTCGCAAACTTTCACACTCTTTAAGAATACACAGAAGCCTGTTGCATTCGTCTGAGGCAACAAAAAAAAAAGTCCCTTTGACTTTCTGAAATAATACTTTCATTAAAAAAGCCACACGGTTAGCTAACATACTTTGGCGTATAAGATGCAACCGCTACCTGGCATACTTTGTAGTAGTTGAAGTATGACAGGATTGAGGCTGAGAGACGCAGGTGTGCAGGTGAGCTCTGACTAGGAACTGGCCGAGCTCCTCTATGTTGTAACTGCTTAATTCAGAAAATCTCATTCAATTAATAAAAAAAAAAAAAAAAGGGACCTTGTTTTTTTTTTGCCTTGCGTGAATGTCACACGCTTCAGTAACAATGCACTCATCGTGAACCAGCAGACATGATGAAGTAAACACCTGTACAGTAAACAAAAGCAACTCCCTATGACTTCCTTACACAAAACCTTAAAAAAGACTTGAGCAAACTAGACTTTTACAACTGACACAAAATCTAATTTGCCTTTTTATATCTTTTCCTCACCATCATCATTGCATATTACCTATTCCAGTTTACACACATTCACAATCACCAGTGAAACCCAACACTGACAGAGCTGAGTCCTTCACACACACATTTTGGGGAATATCCAAAAGGATACTGTGTGTACTTTGAAAGAAAATGATTATTGACGTCACCTTCTTAAAAAAAAAAAAGAACAAAGATCTTATAGCTGTAAATGAACAGAACCCCAGACTAACCA
>NC_141325.1:9777500-9900000 GCF_037954235.1 Aulostomus chinensis
TACACATACACATACATATATACATTGATATATGATATATGCATGTATATATACAGATATATGTATATACATACAGGTATATGTATTTATTTATATACATATACACATATTGACATACACACATATGTATATATAGCTATATATGAATATATATATATACATTTATACACATATATGTCATGTAGGAGTAGCTTAAATCCACTGTTAAGTTTCTTTTATGTTCTCTCATTCACACAGACTTACACTATTAAGTAGAAGTGGCTAAGAAATTAATTTATCAAGTGACTCAAAACAGTCTTTTCTCCTGAATTTTTGTGAGCTAAAAAAAAATGACTTCCATTTTTTCGTTTGCATTTCTAATTGTTAACCTTATGGGGTTTTATGTATCACATTTTTTTAATACAGTTTCTAAAACCAAATTCTACTTGCGTAACAAGAGTTTTTAGCTTAATTGCATCATAACACTCAAGAGGCTTAAAACAACATAAAAAATATTGGGCCAATGTGTTAAAATATTCTCCATTCCTATTCAAAATATGACTTTGAAAACAAATTCAAAATGTAGAATGAGAGAACTACTTTTTCCTATTGTGACTGCAGACGTGAGACTGAAAAGGCCTGAGCAATTTATCAATAGGCATTGATTATGCTGTCTGAATTGGACCTAAAAGGAAAAAAAATTATCTGTCCAAGTCCCACATGACTGGTGTGAAATGTCAAACTACTCGGATTATTATTTGACATGTTGTACACAGATAGTGGAAAAAGTACCACGTAATGCCATGATACTTTTCCGTATCATCCAATCTTAACAGGGGTTAAAGCAACGACAGTGTACCGCACCATCAAACTGGGTCAAGAGCAGGAACCTATACTTGCTTTTATAATGTAGTATGTGGATACATTTTATGTCTATTTTTGTGCATTATAATGTCCCGGGGTCTATTAAGGCACCTACTTAGTGGAATGGCTGCCATGTGGGGATTATAGAAGGAAACCATCATTAAGAATCCCACGGCTGAGGAGCTCTGGGTATTATTTGAAAGGTTCAGGTTAATGTATTCCGTGTCTATTGATCCGTTTCCCTGTTCAATTTTCAGTTCATACATTTTTCGTAGGCTATGTTGGGATGGAGAAATCAAACGTCAGTTAAGATAGATGACATCTATCCTGTGTGTATGCACGCTGCTGTCTTGGTGCATGCCGGTTCACCGTAGTGAAGAGAAGCTTCATAGCAGATTCACCTTTACGTAGCAGTTTGTCGGTACATAGCAGTGCATCAGAGCACAAATGCTAATCGTTTCAACGGACATTAGCATAGCCAATAACACTATGAAAGGCACAGGCTGCTGTATACTTGGCAGATAATACGTAGAAAATGTTAGCTAATTACAGCTAATTACAAACTTTCACATTCTTTCCACTTATTCCAGTCGCTTTCCCTGAACTATAAGACATTTTCTTGAACATCGATTAAACCTTACAAGAATATAACTCCCGTCTAACAAGCTGAAGTTCTGAGCGAGGGATAATAGGTGAGATGTGGCTGCTGTTACAACGCGTAATGCAAAACCTGTTTTTACTGCCGGGATTGTGTCTCCCTGCCATGCTGCTAAACATAAAGTATAATTCAACATGCCCTTAAGCAAGGCACTTCGTGATGCTCCTTGTCTTACTCAACAGTTTGTCGAGAGCAGCTGTGAATGAAATTGAGGAGAGCAGCAGTGTTGGATGATGTATTCTCTGTACACGTCCAAATGAAAATAAACAAAATCCATTGACACTTCATGCATAATCAGACCGCGATGTTCAACACACAACAAATTCCCTTAGTGATTTACTTCATATCCTCCAATCCCTCGAGAAAGTAATGTCATAAATGATGCTAGCATATAGATAGATAGGGCTTTATGTTCTTTTCATTGTTTTGCTTGTACTTGTGGTGCAAAATCTTACTATAATATATATCTGCTTGGCAAAAAAAATATGAACAGCATGCCTCTGCTAGCTGCATAGCTCTTTTTGTAGCGGTATATTAATGTGGCATATTTCTTATAAAAATATATCTCTGGCGAAATACTGATGACATGGATCGCTAAAAAAAAAATTAACCATATAAAACAAGCCAGCAAGTGTTTTTTTTGTTGTTGTTGTTGTTGTTTGTTTTTAGTGTCGATTTAAATGAAAAACATCTGTTGGCAAGGGTGCAGACGAGAGCGGGGCAGTTTTTCTCCGTGTGGTGTGAAATGCATGACAACAATTTGCTTGCGTTCACCCAGTTGATCACAAACTGACATCTCTCTGAGATTAAGACTTCAACAATGCCATCACCCCCCACCCCCCACAAAACAAACCAACAACAGCTAGCCATAGGTCCAAGGCACCGAGCTTGTTGACTCAGCTTATCTGTTTTTGTGCTGGGAAAAGAGAGCAAAGTGTGCATTGGGTTTCTAATACATGTATATACTTATGGCTTCCTCTGCGTCACAGTAATGAAAGGAGCAGATGTAAAACAGTCAGGAATATACTGTAGCTTTTCACATTTCCCTTTCAGCACCCCCTGAAGACAAACCTGCATATCCACACTGTGTGCTGGCAGTTTTTGGGGGTTTCCAGCAGGTATCAGGTAGACACATACTTCCTGACGTGCAGGACTTCCTTTTTTTAATATACTTTACACCTCGAGATCTATTGGCTCAGTCACTTCATGGAGAGAGATTCCCCAGCAGGTCTGGGGTGATGTACCCTACTGGCATGGCAGGAAGGGATTTGAGGGGGTGCTGTGGCAGGCAAGGGAGGGGAGACTCAAGGGGAGGAGGGTTTAGCAGCAGACTGTGCTGGCTGTTCACCTCTTGCACCACTGTGTAGTCTGCAACAGGGGCAAAGAACTGGGACTGGGGAGAGTCAGGAGAGACGTAGGGGGATTGATTCTCCTCCCCTGTGGCGGCGGGTTTTGTCTCTGTTGGCTCAGGGAGTATGCTTTGATATCCCTCGCGGGGAACAGGGGAGGGAAGAGGAGTGATGTGCTGAACGTTGATTTCTGTAGCGTAGCCGCTTCCGTCAGGATCCACCACCACCAGCTGGAACTGCAGCTCCTTCTGCTTCTGTTCATCGGTCTCCTCTTTCCCTTTCTTCGTCGTTTCCTCATCTGTAGCTGAAGAGCACTCCTGGATTCTGAGTTGCTGACCGGGAGACAACACCACACCTCCAGAGGGCATAACGTTGCTGACCTGGGCATAGAAGTCTGTGTTTACCCACGTCTGGGGCCCACCGGTTTGAGTAATAATGAGGGGCCTCTCCTCTCTCTCTGGTTCCACTGCTCTCTCGCCAACACAGAAGGAGTCTCCTCCGTCCTCGGTTTGACCTGGCAGCAGCGTCGCCATCAACATTAAGGTGTCCTGATCTGGCAGATTTTGGTTATAACTGCTGGGCCGGCCTGAGACTTCAGACGGAAAGCTGATGGGACAATGGGACAGAGAGACATTCATATTGCAGATGTATTTGACAGCATGAAATCAAAACCTTTCAAAGAGAACCTGGGTTGTACCTGAGGCTGTTGGAGCACCCCCTGTTTGTGATGACAGGCTGAGAGAGACCCAGGAGCCTCTGGGTGTCCGATCCCTGGTTGTCCTTCTCCCCAGTATCTGGATCCTTGGTATCCACCTCAATGAACTCCACCCAAGGCTCGTCTTGGTAGAAATCCGGTGCGTAGGTAGGCAGGCCGCCCATACCTCCACCACTCAGCATAAAATTCAGCTCATCCATCTTTCCCTTCTGTGTGTGGAAAAAATTGAAGTGTGTGAGAATCCAAGCACAGAAAGAAGTATTAATAAACATCCAACTCTCCACACACTTAACAGAATTATGTAGTTTGTTCCTTTCAAACCCTAATGTGAGCTTCCTGATAATTTAAGTAAATTTTGTTTTGTAAAGCCTGTTAACTGCGTCACATGCTACAAACACACTGCTGCTGAACTCTTCATCCTCTTCACGGCTCCTGTCTTTGTTTACTTCCAACAAAAAGCAAGAGTTTCTCTTTGCTTTGAACAATATTTATGGACCTACTTTTACTTCAGTTGATTGTTGGAACAGACAATAAACAGGCAGAGATGGGGCGGGTGGGGGGGGGGGGGCACTGATAATTCTATGACCTTATGTGCCAAAGCCACGTGAGCCACATGGACGCCCAGCGCTGTCTGCTTTTAATCAAAAATACAAAAGCAATCCAATGAAAACAGTTGCATAACACTCGGCTATTTATCATTGAATTACTTATGCTTAAAATTTTCCTTTGTGGATTAACATAACACCTTTTTAG
Organism: Aulostomus chinensis; assembly: GCF_037954235.1. Classification (NCBI taxonomy): domain Eukaryota; kingdom Metazoa; phylum Chordata; class Actinopteri; order Syngnathiformes; family Aulostomidae; genus Aulostomus; species Aulostomus chinensis. Next base: position 9,781,819 of record NC_141325.1, read on the forward strand.
AATTCTAATTGCATTGCTAAAAGTATATATTTTTTTCATTCATTTATTCATCTTTATACATGTAGCACTTGTAATATCTCAGTTTTTAAACAAAAAATATGAAGTTTTTGCACCCCAATCTCATAGATGTACATGAACTGATCAAAAACTTTTACCACATAACACCCATCAGCCAAAGAGGCACCCGCCAAAACAGCTAGCGTGGATTCATCAGGCCTCAGAAGGTGTGGTGACCAGCACAGAGACGTTCGCAGCAGTAAAGATCCAGTTTTTCAGCAAACGAGTTCAAAGTTGCTCAGATACTTACACATTTGCTCATTTTTTCCAAAACATCAACTTAAAAAAACAGACCATTCACTTGCTGCCTCCCCCCCCCCCCCCCCGGTAACCAGATAATCAAAGTAATTTACTTCAGCTGTTGTGGCTGATGGGTTTACATGGTGACATGACTAAGTCGCATGCCAGGAGAAAGGAAAACCAGTGGCATGTCAATTAGGATCCTCTTGCGTGGACACAGGAAAACAAAAGAAAATTAAAAAGTAATTACTTTTTGAAAAAAAAAAAAGTGGCATGTACTACTTGCGTAATATTCACTTTGATCGCCTGTAATGTAACTGTCATGTCTCCCCTTTAATGCCCTACCACACATCTGTTTTTCTAGAGGATAACAATATTTTTGGTAAATATAATTCATTTATGTGAACTCCGATAAATGTCAGGCCTTTAATAACAGAATTCAATAGACGGACAGTTCAACTTTCAGATCTGAGCTTGTTAAGGACCTGGATTTATATATTGTCTTGACATTAATTAGCGAGCAATTAATAATTAAAAATATTACAACTCATAAGGTCTTAATAAGACAATTTAACTTAAAGGAACCTGCAAACTTTCTGGGAAACGCTAACCTCCGCATAGCCAGATGAGTAGATAGATGCGTGTGCGTTAGGCGTCAGAGACCCCCAGAGACAAAGTCAACTTCAGCTGAGGACAGTGAGTTCTTTAATGTCTCTTCAAACAATATGAAACCTCTTCATGTACAGCGTCATCACTTCCACTTCACAATTCTTATGAACAATTGTGAACGATGGATATTATTGAAATCATGAACCATACAAATCTTATGTAACATACAACCAAGTAGCACTCACCCATTCAATAGCTATCCATGATTTTCTTCTATCAACTGTCTTTTACATATATTGTACAGATAAGCACTTGTTCCTCGGTTTTGTAACATTGTATAGGTGCTTTTAAAATAACCTGAAATCAAATATAACTAAATTTTCATGGTCTGTTCTCTGTAACCTGATTAAATATCCATCATGCCGGCAACTGCTCAATTTGAGCCACATTATGCAAAATATACAGGGCCATAAATTGCACTGAACAAAACATTTCATATAAGCCAAGAAAGTGTCCAGGGAGCAGGTACAAGTCTGGTCTGTTCCCCCACCCGTGGTCTTCCGCTGGTAATGGTAGTTTGATCCAGGCGTTTCTGTCAGGACTTCCACACACAAATTTCCATCTTATAAAAGTGTCGCCTAAGTCATTTTTTCAAGTTTTTCAGCAATCACAAAAAACTGGAGACAAAATATCATCAAGAGTTGATTTAAGCATAGTTTTTCCCTCCCAAAAAAATGACTTAGGCAATTATATAAAGAAGGTGATGAAATATCAGAGTGGACGCACACTGGAGGGACAGAAAGAAACAAGGGCAAACAATTACAACTGACACTTACATGGTTTACCAACCTGCTTGTTGGATCCAGTAATAGATAGTAATCAAGTTTTTCGCTACCTGCATTTGTTAACAACCTCTCCAGATACAAGCTGGGTATGTAATCTTACCATAAACTAGCCTAACTACAGCTACAATTCTTTGTAAATGGAAAAGCAACTACAGATGAAAATAAATACTGATCATTGTAATATTAAATCTAAAAACAAAAGACAGGTTTAGTATGGTAACAAACAGAGCTGCATGGTAATTCATCTGAGGCAAATGAGCGCTGACCGATCTGGTTAAGATGGCAGCTAATGAGCTGCTAGCTCTTATCTCATGGTAACGTTAACCAAAGCTAACTACATGACATACCACCAATGACTAATATCATTATAGGCCTGCTCATGCATTAAAATGTAGAAACACATGCATTCATTGCATCTACTTACCAGTGAGCGAGCCACAGGATTACTTGTGCGTTGTGTTTGAGATCACAAACGCAATAATAAAACAAAAAAAAGACGTGAGCGGTGTTGTCAAAATCAGCGCTTGGGTGTAGTATCATGGGTTCGCGTACTTTGCACAATCTTTGGTAGCTGTGGTAAAAGCAGCATGGAGGACAGTGAGTGTTTCTCGTGTATTTTCGGCTACAGTCAGGTTTTCAAATTAAACAGCGACTGAGGGACGTTAGAGCCTCCCTGCTTGAATGGCAACAGGCTGAATTTGTGGCTGAGATGACAAAGTAGCAGAGGTTACCAGCAGCTCTCACAGCCTCCATGTATACTGTTAACAGTAAACTTAGTTGCATGTGTCCAAGATTTGAAACTGGTTACAAATGACTATGTTAAACTGGGTTTAGTGTTCCCATCACTGCTGATCAGAGCAAATAAAAACCTGGATCTACTGCAGGGTCAATGACCCGGGACCGAATGCAGATTAAAGCGGTTTACACTGGAGAAAAAGTCCAGTTTTAATGGATTTTTTGGCCAGTCAGGATGGGGCGAAAAAGACATTTCTTGCTACTTGCAGCTCCACATACAGCTGGAAACAATAAATACCAATATCAGTCAGGCTTTAGTAAGTAGTGTCACTAATATACAGGAACTTACACACAAGAGGCAGAATATTTAACAAGGCAGACATAAATGTACCTTTAACAGCTCTGGATCGATGCCTTTAATTTTCGGTGCTGGAACAGGCGGCAACAGAGTCATTATTAATCTGCGAAGGCAAGGAAGGACACTGCATGATGAAGATCATCTGGGTGCATATGTATTTTTCTCCATGTGTCGAACAGAAGGAGAGAGTTGTTACTGTACCTGTGCTGCTGGGAGACAACAATCAACATGATGAGTATGAGGATGCCAGCAATGCCAAAAACAAATACCAGAGTAAGTGGAGATGAAGACTCTGTAAAATAACATGAAAAACAACCCATTATCACAAAGCTTGAGGGCCTTCGCTACCTGAAAAGACAGAAACAACCACCCAGTCACTGCAGTACACTCAGACTGGATTGCATTTCACATCACTTCGTTATTCTGCCATTTTCCCAGATGGGCTTTGCTGAAGTCTTCAACGGTATCAATCACAGCATTTGTCATCATTGTGGAGTAAAAGTGGTCAGCTAGCATTAACACAGAGTGGGTGAATAGACATTCTAGCCAAGGGGCGGCATGGCTTGGTGGTAGAGTAGCCGTCTAGCAACTGAAGGGTCGCTGGTTCGATCCTCGCTTCCCCCAGTGACCATATCAAAGTGTCCTTGAGAAAGATATTGACTCCCTAATTGCTTCTGATGGCCCTGCGAGGGACTGGCGACCTGTCCAGGGTGAACCCCACTGGGATAGCCCCCCCCCCCCCCGTGACCCTTAATGGATAAGCAGTAGAGAAAATGGACGGGTGGATGAATATTCTAGCCAGTAGTGAACATCAACATTATCCACTCCTGTCCTCAGCCTCAGCTGCACGGTTCTAAGCGAGCTGCAAGGTCCTGCACAGAAGGCAATTAGCTGGCATACTAGCTACAGCTAGCAGTCACCAGCTGCAGCACACTGGCTGCAGTCAGTGCCAAGGTCAGAAACAGGCCCACGTTTGTAAATCGCACCAAAATTTGCACAAAGCGCAGATGTCTCCTGAAGTGGTTAAACATATGAAGTCATTTGTTTTCGGAGGAAAATTTAGATAGCGCTGTAAAGATTGCTAGCATTAGCATGCCTCACTTTTAGCAGGATAGCAGTGCCTTTTCTTTACATTCTCGTCTGGAGTTAACTGCAGCAACACATTTTAAGACACCGACTGGCTTGTTGTCAAATGCTTTGAGAAATGTAAACCCAGCAATATATTGATTGTTGGCATTGGAACAAAAGACTGATCGTTCCAGCACGATTTTACCTTTAATGGGAATCTCTGTAACTTGAATGAAGATAGATTCACTGAACTCTCCAAACTTAAAGAAAGCCTGCATCCTGCTGCGGATGTGGACTTCATATTCTTTTCCTTTCTGTAGACCGTAGATCGTCTGCTGGGTGTGCCTCTGAATCTCCAACTGAAGTGCAAAGATATAGAGGTGCATGAGAGGAGAGAGGGAGAGAGAAGGGGGGAGAGAGAGAGAGAGAGAGACAGTTGTGGATAGCACACGAGCTAGTGCAGCTTTTGTCTGTCATAACAAACACTTAAACAGCTAAACAGGGCATGGAGAGGTTTATTTTTGGTCAATAACTATGACCTTTTTAAAAGATGCAATAAATGTGACATTTCAGGTACATTGGACAGAAAACATACTGTTGTAAGACTCTAAATCTCTTCCAAAGGCTCTATTTGTCAGACTGGCTGGCTAGGCAGTAATGAATATAAGCCTGTACAAGGTCCCATGGCCTCTGACCTACAGATCCCTCCCTTAACTTCCTTCAGAGAGCCTGTGTTTTCCCAGGAGGCCTTGCTCTGGCTTCCAGTGCCTTGCCAACAAAGCTACACTGCTTTTTCACCACAAGAGTAGGGGGGGGAGGGGAAGGAAACACGAGACTGTGCATTCTGACCTACCTTCTATTTACTTTAAAAGAGGGTGCATGTGTGTTTACATTTGTGTGAGTATGTGCACATGCACAAAGGCTTTTTTTTTGGGGGGGGGGGTTAAGATGTATGCTTACATGTGTCAGCACATGGTTCTATGTGTCTGCTCGCAGAAGAAAAGAGGGAAAGAATTTCAAAGACAGAAGACTCACCACCACCCAGTTTGTGGAATTCCTTTCTCTGTAGTGGATCTGGTACTCGAGGCGCATCCAACCCGCACCAACGTCTGCAGAGGGTGGCGGCTCCCAGTTGACCATGACATCATAACTTAGCCCAGAGGGACTGACATTCTGTTCGGTCCAGTTTAGAGAGATTGGGGGGTCGGGACGCACTGCCAGGAAAAGAGAATAGAATTAGATTTACTATTATATACTCTTATTATTCAGCATGGTGGATGGATTGGCTGCATGTAATTCAATACAACATATCAATAATGACACTGAATTGAGGAAAATACTGCCAATGTTCTATGTGGTGAATGTGTAATGTGCTTAATGCTAAATCAGATTATTCAGGCAAGTATTTTTAGATGACTTTTAAAAAAAATTGTAATTGAATGACCCACAATAAAATGAGAATTATTTCTTACATTGCTTATTGTTTTTTTTTTATCTTATTAGAGATTTGTGTGAAATTTTCTCTGTATTCTTGACTTACGGCCAAAAAAAACATTCTTTATCCCAACCAACTTCCCCCGAGACCATAAATTATAATGACTTCATGCGTTCAAGTGGATATTTGTGCCAAACATGATGAGAATTCTTTTAGAGGTTCCCGATATGACATGTTCATTAAAATGGGATTAACAAGTGGATTAAAAAAAAAAAAAAAATTCACTCCACCCATGGCTGTACAGAGGAATAATAGATAAAAATGATAAAACATTGATCAAAATATATGGGATTATGCTCTTTTATTGATAATTTGTAAGAGTGTTACAGATGTTATTTTCGTGAAGGTACTGAATTCAGGAGTGGGTCATAGAGATTTTAAACTGCATCCCAGTATTTCATGATATTTTATTTGATGTTGTTGGTGGACCTAAAATAGCATAGCATATAGCGCCATCTTTGAGAGCTGTGCACACACAAAAAAATGATTCAAAACACTAAGTAATATCAATTAAATCGACTAAAACACATTTGAATTCGATTCAGAATTACGGTGAAACTACGAACCCCTGATAAACAAACCCCAGGATAAACAAATGGAATTGTTTAGAAAATACTTTTTTCTGTAAAAGCTTAAATAGTTGACATATATATAAAACTGTGCAGTTCCATGATACAGATTAGGAGGAAAAATATCAGTAAGTTTTGAAGTGGTAGGAGCAAAACTGGTCAAATCTTGTGCAATATATTTAGTGTCCAGTATTCCAATTTTGTCACTGTGGCGAAAATTGAAAGAGAATATAGAAACCTGAGACAACACACACACACACACACACACACACACACACACACACACACACACACCTCCTACATGTGATGTTGAAGGCTGTCAAAACATTTGCCATGTAAACAACGTGACACTTGCTGTGCTATTGACAAGCAAGCATGTGACACTTGCTGATATGTAGAAGCAAGTACCATTTCCTAGAAAGCTGAACACCCACATTGTATATAATTCTCCCAAGTTGAATATATTTACTCTGCAAAAATCTTCTTCTGCTGGCACTGACATTTGTAAAATGGGGGGGGGGCTTTGCTTTGATATATTCTCATAATGTTCTCATTACTCATTTGACTAAATTACGATCAATATGCCAAAAAAAAAAAATCCGTTACAAACCAATATTTTCCACGGTGAAGCAGTCGTTATCATTGAAATAGGTCATGTTGTTTATACTGCGCAGCTGCATGCAGTAGGGGATCCAAACTGATGTGTGGTTGACGTCGAAGAAACACTCCCTATTTGAATGGATATACTCCGGACACTCTTTCCAGTCACTGCTGAAAGAGCTGAAGGAGGGAAGCCACAAAAAAACAGAGAGGAATATTAAAAAGAGGTGCATTTGTAACAGGACTCACATTTGTGCACTTGCACTGCCCCTTGCAAAACATTTCCTTGGATCCATCCAGTTAATGCATGGATAGTGATGATCAAACTCACTCTTTCTTTAGGTAGAAGACTTTCAGCGCTCCAGGGGCAGACAGGTTGTGTAAACTCCCTGGACTCCACCAACAGCGGAATGTCTCCTGGTCCCTTGATATGCACTCAGTGAAATGAGGTTCAAGGGGAGCTGAGAGAAAATGTGAGAAACACAAAGAGACGTTCAGAGACCAAACAAAGAGAGAGACTCAGGTTGCACTACGCTGGTCAATCACCTATTTGACCTCTATCAACCCTACAGGGCTTTGGATTTATTAATGCAGCAGCAACATCCACTGTAAACCAAGGCTGCATGAACAATCTAAACAGCACTGCAATATGTGGAAGTGAAATATCCAAACTGCAGGGGCTGCAATTTTTATGATTAAGTTACAATATGTCACAACACACCATTTAAAATGAAGTATTGCTATAGAGACGCCCGACCTACAAATCATATTCTCCAGATGTAAGGGAACAAACATTGTTTGGTACCGCAGCAAAAACAATTTTTACATTTTTCTCATTGATGCATAAATGACTGCTACACATCACAATCTCAAAGTTGTCTCAATCTTATTTTTCTGAATATTATTCAGCCCTACTGTAACATGTGGCTATCACTTCACCAAACACACAGTTTAACTGTATGTGAGAGTATGCATGTGACTTATGGAAAAGAAAATGATCAATCCACAGAACAATTACGATTTATCTTTGACTGAGACACTTCTAGAGGTCAGACTGTCAATAAGACCTTGTTCAGACTGCAGGCAAGTACGATTTGTTTCTTGAAAATTAGATTGATCTCTAATCAGATCTTTTATCTGTCCACGCTGCTATTTGCAAGAAATTAGATGAAATTTGTTGCATTCCAGCTATGGCCAAACTATCTACAAGACAAAACACGACAGAGATCAATATCTGTAAAGAAATAGGATGTGACAGATTCAAACACAACACAGAACTCCTATTTGAGTGTTCAGAGCATCGACACAAATAAACACCTTTAAAAAAATCAGATTTGAATCAGATTTCAGAATGAGGTTTTTGATTGTGTAGAATCAGTCTGGATACTTCAAAAGCCATAATTGATTTGGCAGTCTGAGGAAGCCTAGGAAGTTGTAGCTGTACACATTTTTGTGCAACCAAATGTTTCATGTGATAACTTGGAAATCCCACAAGTTGGTGAATTTGTCACCTTTCATCCTTTTAAACATATTTGAACCTTGATCGGCATCACCATTATCAGTAATGAGATTATACAATCACCTTTTGCTGCTTGCTGCATTGAGAAAAACACACAACTCTGATGAAAGCCAGCCTGATGTCGCCAGACAAGACTTTGTCCTGAGAGGACACGAAGCTGACTTGCAGTTTTACAGCTTGTGTAAACCTAAAACACGCTTATTCTTCCTGTAAAATGCCGTGTGTATTCATGTCTGTGAATGCTGAAAGATGGAATTACACCGAATCACATATCAGTCACCATGCCTTTATGACCTATAGCTCTACCCACATTCATTTCATATCATATGGCCACCAGACGTCCTGACTCAGCCCTTTCCACCTGTCCCCTGGTACCCTGTCATTCCTCAGCCCAACTACCCACCAACCCCCCCACCCTACCCCTTGTTGGAGCCCAGTTTCTCATTTAGCTGAGAGTCTGAGGGCTTTGGTGCAACCATAAATAAGTAACTGAAGGTGTCATTGATTTCTGCTCTAGCTGCCCGCTCTCTGGCAGCGGTCTCCTCTCACTGGCTGCTGCATGAATCTCTCTCTCTCTCTCACACACACACACACACACACACACACACACAGCCAGAATATAAACAGGCACAGGCATCACTACACAATGCAAGAAATTAAAGAGAGTCTGGAGCACAACAGCATCCTAGGACAGTTCACCACAAAAATACTGATGATTATTGAGCCCATGAAGCACTCAATATTTAATAAATTAGGATTGTGTTGTGTATTGTGTTATGTTACTGTGACATCTCACAGTCCAAACCACAGTCCCTAGGAGAACAAATTAACAAACCACAGCAGTCGCACTGCATATAACTGCCATTTATTCACACATAATAGACACCACTACTGTTGATAATGTTCTACTTGATCCCATTGTAACCTCATAAGTCATTGCATTCCAACACTGATGTGCCTTGAGAGCCACCCCCCCCCCCCCCCAGTTCCCCCTTCATCTTCAGCACACTGTCGTGGTTGGCAGAGCTTTGCTATTTCAACTCAGCCTCCCTCCCCCATCTTCCAAATTCCAGCTGCCACCATCAAAGAGCTTTCTGCAGACACTGGATGTAAAGAGGAGTTACAGTAGGACAGATCACATAAAAGTCTAAAGTAACTTGGGACTGTTTTCTGGGGTTTAAACAGTTTTATTCCTCATTGACACTTTCCAATTTGCTACTCTACTGGCTCAACTGTATTTCTGAATGTCATCTGATAAAAAACACTAGAATATATATTTAAAAAAGTGAACCTCTCCATAAAGAATGCAACCACACTGGTAAAAGCTGAGAAGTGACAATCATCGTTACAGAGCTGTTTACATTTTTTCGAACATGGCAGACAAATTTGAAGTGTGTCAAAGGTGAAGGGTTGTGGAGCAACACCTGGAGGGACTCGCATTCTCACTCAGTCACTCAAACTTCTCTCACCCCTCCTTCTGTGACATAAATAGCTTTTGCATTACTTGAAAATTAACTTCCTCACAATCATGTCAATTTCTGAACGTACAAAAGCAAATATAAGTTCAAGTTGTAACTTGCTCAAATGCCGGAGAGCAACTCTTGTCAGTTGTATGTTACATTCATTTTGTATGTCACAATTAAACAACTTCCTATTAATTGAAATTAAGGCTGCTGAAAAAAATTAGGAACAGCTTTCTAAATGCTCATGAAAACTGAAATAATAATACTTTGAAGGGAGAATTTACTGCAGTTGCATTACCTTTGTGTACTTAATGAATTCGCAGATGAGTGTAAAACAGTAAAATTGACAGGAGGCTAAATCTTGCCTGTACCTGCCACCTATCATTAGAGGATAAGCGGTTGAAAGTTTGTTGAAGAAGAAGAAACCTCAGTTTTGTATGTTTGCTCATTCTGATTGTCCATATGCATCTGTAGGTCTCTCTTCTTGGGAGCTAGGAAACCACTTATTGCCCTCAATGTCAACTTTAACCATTAAGGTTTAGGATGCACTAAAAAGTCTAAATAAAGCACTCCCCCTGCCTGTGTGCCAGATGCAAACAACACTAAAAAGGTGATGAGGACAGTGCAACCAGGCTTTTATCAATTTTTGAGAAATTGCGGGTGGTCATGAATGAGGCTATGATGCTATAAATTATCAGCTTCCGGCTCATTTGCAGATTGAAGTCAGTGTTGGGGTTAATGATGCTTCAAAAGGTTGTTTAAGATGGGAGGAGTAGAGAATGACAAATAGTGACTAAATACCTTATGAACAGCAAAACTGATGTGTGCGTAAAAGGGATAGCCGTAACAAAGTTCTGATTTTGAAAAGCATGCTATCTAAAAGCTCTGCATGGCATTATCCCTGCTTCATTTGATTCAGCCAGTACATGATGTTATAATACACTGATTTATTATGTCAGAGTGACTCCAATCATACTTTTTGAAGTCAGGCTAAATATCACAACTGAGAATCAATATTCTCAGACATGTAATGTGTTACTTAGTTCCAAATCGGCCTGACATTCTCTACATGTTCCATAGATCCAGCCAGGGATCCAGTATTAAACTGGGATATTTAACAATGCTTAATTGTGGAGGTATCATCATCAGGCAGGTGCTAGGACAAACACAATTAATTTCTGGATAGAGCAGAAATGTACTCTACTGTAAATGTATCTATTTTTCTTGGGATCCTGCTTGCTAACTTGACTGGTGTGTAGCATAAAAGGTAAACTATGAAGTCAATCAACCAACTGTTTTTCTATGCTAGGATAACAACAAACCAATACTAAAACAATCAACATACCAGTAAAGTTTCTCATGAGGTTAGGGTGTTTTGGTAAAACTAGTTCTGCAAGGGAAGCGTTTCATTCCCTGCTGAAGGCAATTCATCCATCCATCCATTTTTTTCTCACTTATCCTGTTAAGGGCTGACGGCAATTCATGTCCCAGCAATCATTCAACCTGGTGTGCCCCCAGGTTCAATTCTGGGTCCCTTTATTTTCTCTCTATGGAAGGTATATGATGTCTTCAGTGGTTCTGTAGGAGCTTTGTATATTTAATGGGAATAGTATCATATGAGTACTGTTCAAGTGAAATCACAGCTTGGGAGTGTATTTTTTTAACAAAATACCTTGACTGTAGTACAAATATTGGCCCATAAGTTTGAAGAGATTGATTCTTATAAGCCAAGCAAAGTCTAAATTAAACACCACTGAGAGGAGGTTCAAGAATTTGGGAAATACTTGAGACAAAATCTGGCATATTTGCAACATTAACACCATTCCCACAAATGAACAAAGCTGAGATGTCAGCATTGATAGACATAGTTTTCAAAAAAATAACATTTACATCGACAGCAGAGCACATAACTGAGATCTGTATAACATATGACAGGGCCAATGACTGAATTGCTTACAATTAGTTAACATAAAATTTAAATGACTACCATCTAACTGAAGTACTTCCTACTCCTACTTGATCCAAGTTACAGCAGTAAACTCTAGCAGACCTGATTGCTGCTGCTACTCTCAGAATGGCATTTCCTTTCTACAATTAGTGTAGAATGCTGCTGCCGCTGCTGCGTCTGACTGGATGTTGAGGGGAGATTGTACATTTGTTGTTGTTTCCTGAACAAAGCGCATTATATAAATAAACCAGAACATCCATCATTCCACTTTAAGGTTGTACAAGAGCTTTGTTTCTTAATCATACCACTAGGTAGTCTAAAGCAACACACACGATCACACATTATATGGCTTTTGAGTGTTTTTCCACTGAAGTATTAGTAGATAATTGATTTTGATTGCTCTCTGCTTGAAGAGAACAGTGACAGATAATGAACACTGAAACCAGTTGTCCCAGTTTGCTTCACTCACATACCTCATATTCTGTCCTGTATTGACTGTGTAAATACAATTACAAGACACTCAAGGCTGAATTGCTAATGCAAGTCTCAATTTAACCTGGCTTGGATGCGTAAAGCGTTACATTATGTTTGAATTACCTTTTCCTTTAAGTAAATCTGGCATGTTAAGTGCTGTGTTACGCAATCACGGAATATCAACTCAGACTTGCTTTATTTCTGTCATTTTCACATGCTTTCTTACTTTTATTCTAGGCTCAGTTTTTGAACACCTATATGAACATCAAAACTATTGGTAATGCCTAATCAGCAACAACATCATCAAGTGTTCCACATTGCTCACTCTCCTGCAGCCTGTGTGTGTTCTCTTCTATCCAGAGAAAATGGAAGCACACAAGAGTGTCGTCATCGTCGTCCTCTGCTTATTCGATTGGTCCTGGTCTGGGTTGCGGGGGCAGCAGCCTCAGCAAGGAAGCCCAGAATGTCCTCTCCCCAGTCACTTCCACCAGCTCTTCCGGGGGAAACCCGAGGTGTTCCCAGGCCAGCCGAGAGATATAAATCCCTCCAGCGTGTCCTTGGTCAGCCCCGAGGTCTCCTCCCAGTTGGACATGCCTGAAAAACCTCCCAAGGGAAGCGTCCAGGAGGCATCCTCACCAGATGCCTGAACCACCTCAAATGACTCCTCTTGACATGGAGGAGCAGCAGCTCTACTCTCCCGAATGACTGAGCTTCTCACCCTATCTCTAAGGGAGAGCCCAGCCACCCTGCAGAGGAAACTCATTTCACCTACTTGTATTGGTGATGTTTTTTCGGTCATTACCCAAAGCTCATGACCACTGGTGAGGGTTGGAATGTAGATTGGCCCGTAATTCGAGAGCCTTGCCTTTTGGCTAAGCTCCCTCTTCACCACAACAGACAGGTTAAGCACCCGCATCACTGCAGATGCCGCCCCAAATCTGCCTGTCAATCTTCCGCTTCATCCTACCCTCACTTGTGAACAAGACCCCGAGATACTTAAACTCCTCTACCTGAGGCAGGACCTCCCCCCTGACCTGGAGTGGACAGGCCACCCTTTTCCAGCTGAGGACCATGGCCTCAGACTTGGAGGTGCTGATTCTCAACCCATCTGCTTCACATTCGGCTGCGAACTGTCCCAGCAAAAGCTGGAGGTCATGGCTTGACGGAGCTAAGAGGACCACATCATCTGCAAAAAGCAGAGACAACATCCTCCCGCCACCGAACTCGACCCCCTCCACCACCCGGCTGCGCCTAGAAATTCTGTCCATAAAAGTTATGAACAGAACCAGTGACAAAGGGCAGCCTTGGCGGAGTTCAACCCTCACCGGGAACAAGTCTGACTTACTGCCGGCAACACGAACCAGACTCCTCCAGTAGAAAGACTGAACGGCCCTTTGTAAGGGGCCATCCACCCCATACTCCCGCAGTACCCTTCACAGGGTGCTCCTGAAAACATGGTCATAAGCCTTCTCCAAATCCACAAAACACATGTGGACTGGTTGGGCAAACTCCCATGCCATGGTTCCACAGACAGGACGAAAACCACATTGCTCCTCCTCGATCTGAGGTTCAACTATCACCCTGACCCTCCTCTCCAGTACCCTGACATAGACCTTTCCAGGGAGGCTGAGGAGTGTGATCCCCCGATAGTTGGAACACATCCTCTGGTCACCTTTCTTAAAGATGATGGTCCCCTTTCTTAAAGATGGGGACCATTACCCCGGTCTGCGACATGTTGCAGAGACGTGTCAACCAAGACAGCCCCACAACATCCAGAGCCTCCATGGAGTTGCGTAACTGCCTCGGCAACTTCTGCCCCTGATATTGGATGACCCCACCCCCCGTACTCCCCCAACTCTGTTTCCTCCATGGAATACATGTTGGTGGGATTGAGGAGTTCCTCAAAGTATTCCTTCCACCATCCAATTATCTCCCCAGTTGACGTCAGCAGCCTCCCGTTCCCACTGTAAATAGTGTGGGCAAGTTACCGCCCCCCGAGGCGATGGACGGTTTGCCAGAACCTTTTCGGAGCCGACTGATAGTCAGTCATTCTCCATGGACTCACTAAACTCATCCCACGCCCGAGTTTTTGCCCCGGCAACCGCAATGACTGCACATGGCTTTACCTGCCGGTACCGGTCCGCTGCCTCTGGAGACCCACAGACCAGCCATGCCCTGTAGGCCTCCTTCTTCAGCCTGATGGCTCCCCCCACCTTTGGTGTCCACCAGCAGGTTATGGCCGCAGCTCACGACAGCTGCCTTGACAATGGCAGACCAGAACGTGGTCCATTCGGATTCAATGTCCCCCACTGCCCCCAGGATGCGGTCAAAGCTCTGCCGGAGGTGGGAGTTGAAGATCATCCTGACAGGTTGTTCCACCAGACGTTCCAAGTAAACCCTTACTACTCGTTTGAGGCCTACCAGGTCTGCGCAGCATCTTCCCCTACCACCTGATCCAACTCACCACCAGATGGTGATCAGTTGACAGCTCTGCTCCTCTCTTCACCCAAGTGTCTAAAACATACGGTCGCAGGTCAGATGATACGACTATAAAATCGATCATAGACCTACGACCTAGGATGTCCTGGTGCCACGTGCACCGATGGACATCCTTATGTTCGAACATGGTATTAGTTATGGACAAACTGCGACTTGCACATAAGTCCAATAACTGCACACCACTTGGTTTCAGGTCGGGCCTGCCGTTCCTCCAAAAAGTGTGGGTATTCTGAACTGATGTTCAGCGCATAAGCGCAAACAGAGGTCAGGACCCGTCCCCCGACCCGAAGGCCCAGGGAAGCAACCCTTCTGTCCACCAGAGTAAACCCCACCGTACAGGCAGAGAGTCTGAGTGTACAAAAAGTAAAGGTCAGTTTGTATGTGCCAAGTGTATCTTTGTAACACGGACTATACAAACTCTGGTGTGGGAATCACACTGTAACGGTTCTGTGCATTTTGTATTTATTCACTGCACTGTGGTGTCAGTGTCACAAAATTTTATGTACAAATCTCTTAAACACACACACGCACACACAAACACACACACACACACACTAAAGAATCAAGCCAAAGCACAGCTGGGGACTTTAGTCATATCTCTGACTGTTTTAATAGGAATGGAAGTTTTTGGCACCACTCCATAAATATTGTCTTACAAGAGGAAGTATCACATTATATTGCAATATAAAAATTTTAAACTTGGAAGTTGTTGTGTAACTGAATGAGAAAGAGATCCTGTGGCCCACTGAGGTAAACCATTTACAAAAAAAAATAAATTAATCAATTACGTGCAGCAGACAACATTATTGATGATGATGGAAATAATGAGCAGACAAAAATATATGCAGGCATCTTAATACATTTTCTATATCTAAGAGAATGTAGACATAAACACCCTCAATCTGTGCTTGATAATGAAGATTTAATGTGGAGCCAGTAGGTCATGTGACATTAGAGGGAGCCAAAAAGTGCATGAAGGGGGGCTTGCAACAAGATACAAACAAGGGAATGTAAACAGGTGATATAAATAACTACCAGCATGCACACACAAGTTCACACTTAAGTGTGCACGCTCTGAACTTACACCTTCAAAACAAAAACCGACAAAGCCTATCAAAGTGCCATTGTCCAATTCCCCTTGGCTTTTCCTCACAGTTACACAACCGAGCCTCTGGCTTTTCTGTGCTTCTAAAATCTGAGTTGACACGTTCTATCTGCTCATGGTGATTCCCAGAAGAGTTCAAAGCTTTGAAGTTTAACAGACACAATCTGGTACATTTAACCAAGCAGTGACCCAGTCAGCTTTCTCTGGTCCCAGCAATTTATTAGCCTGAACTAACGATGCTAATCTCCTCTAATGCCATTACAGCTCACAGTGTTGGCTTAGTTGTGGAATATTATGTCCAAGTAGGAGTAAAATTAGATGAGTAGCTGAGTCTGGCTAGCAACATTGCACACACACACACATGCTGTTGGTAAAAGCCTGTTTATGTCTTGTAAATCTTATCTTTATTCCCCAACTAGGATGTAATTTATGCTCCATAGCAGCTTCAGATGTATCAGAACCAAGAAGGTATCATGTTAAATCCAGCGGTGTCATCACACTACATGTAAAAACCTCTCTGTTGTAGGAGGATCCCAACCTGCATAAATCAACCCATCAGGCTTATGTAATAGCAACCTAAACTTTGCTCTTAAAAAAAAAAAGAGAGCCACAGTGCTGATGTCACTTCCACAAAAGCTGCTGTGCTACAAGCGTAGGTAATCAAATGTCAACACACCATATAACCTCACCACACTCACTTTATAAGCACAATCAAGCATGCTTACCGCATGTCTACTGTTGTTGTTACGAAAGAATATTGTGGTAGAGTTCTTCAGGGGTAAAACTGAGGTTAAACAAGACCACATTATATTGAGATGAGCTTCATATATTTTGGCTACATTTTTTTCTTTTTTACAGTGTAATCCATCATCAGCATCAGCCACTACCACCCCAGAAGAAAACCTGTAATTACTATCATTATTACCTTTGACAGTGTCAACAAACACTGAATAATTATAAGCCTACAAATAGAATACATAGCAGTGATGTGTCATACACACATACATATATATACACATACATACATACATATATATATATATATATATATATATATATATATATATATACACACACACACATATACATACATACATATATATACACATACATACATACATATATATACACATACATATAAAAAATATATATATATATAAAATATATATACACATACATATAAAAAAATATATAAAATATATATATACACATACATATAAAAAATATATATAAAACATAACATTTTTTAAGATAGATATGTATTTATATCTATGGATATACCTATTGAGAGAGAGAGAGAGAGAGTGAGAGAGATTTCCCTGATAGGCCTTTTTCATCTAGTAGCAATGCTGATATGGTAATGTAATCAACTTAATAAATGATGTTTCTATTTAGAGCGAGTGAGCAGAAAGAGTATAGAAGCCCAAGAGTGGAAACAAACAATGCTGCCACCATTATGGACTGAATCCATCGATCGAAGCAGCACAAAATGAAGGAACATACTTAGAGTCAGTAGTGGCGTTCTTAATATCTGAATATTTACGCATTTGTCTAAGAAGTGTTTCAGTCCAAATTATCAGTGAATGCTACGTACTGATGTTGCAATAAATTACTTTTTACCTCCTGTCAAAGTTGTTTGGTCAGCGTGTACAATCCCTTGCAAATTTAAATCACACAATCACTTTTTAATGGCGTTAATTACACCTGTGTTCACCCTGCAAAACAAATAACCAAAGTTTCAAATAAAAAATTACAAATATGTAAAAGTAATCATTTTTAGCATAAAGCTCAGATGTTAGGTTAATCAGCGACTCTAATAATAATAATAATAATCATAATAATACCATAGGCGTGGCTGTGCGTGTGAATGGTTGTCTGTCTACATATGTTGGCCCTGCGATGGACTGGCAACCCGTCTAGGGTGAACCCTGCATCTCGCCTGAAGGCTGCTGGGATAGGCTCCAGCCTCCCCCATGACCCTTGACGGATAGGGCATCTGACTGCTCTTAAAACTTGGCATCAGTCAGTTTTCTTTTGTTTTTTTCTAGTTTTACAACAGGCTGACGTCAGCTCATCCCAGGTATCTGCTCCCACTTGGCTATCACATACAGGGACACTGCCCCAGCAGGCTTCCCAAAGTTGACCAGTCAGAACAAAGTGGGCTTTTGGGGGGGTTTAAAAATGGAGCTAAATGTACTGAGGGGCCACATAAACAGCCAGCAAAGATAAATCAGGGTTTTTCTGAACTGGCATTTCTGGATGACTGAGAATAAAAATACGAAGCATATATGGTCCTTTTTAAACTTTTCAGTGGTCCCTCTATTACAGACATTGTCTTCTCCTCTCTCTACATACAGTACACATCTATATCTCTATTCCCTGCTTTTTAATTTTCCAATTTTTGTGTGTAAGTTTAGTGTTTGAGTTTAGCCAGCTTCTTCCCGTACATGGCCCCAATGTCATGGCTCTGAGCAAACACACCCACAGCTTGTCTTTGATGTAACTGTAGATTGTGCATACAAGCCCAGCAGACCGAACCTCTGCATGGTTACCACTGGTTACCACCTCTGTGGCCAAGTACACAAATTCACTCAACAAGATCGATCTATGGGCCCAAGGAGAAACAAGTCCTCTTAAAACACACAGAGATGCTAAGGGAAGCTTAGGAGGGGAGGGAGAAAAGAAAAGAAAAATATGCGAGTGAAGCCATACACAGACAGACAAACTCTTACCGCTGGCTATAATCACTCTGGTAAACCTTTAAATATATGGATGCGTCTCCAAACAAGTCCTCTTGGTTTGTTTGTGACTTGCTGAACAAGGTAAAAAAACATTATACAGGAAGAGTAAAAACCCAGAGTTGCACTTTTTTTAATTTAAGATGTATCTGAGTGAAAGTAGGTGTGAGGAATGTAGGATAAACAGCTGTAGGCTTGAGAAGGGCAAAAGCTGTGTGTGTTTTAAGAGTGTGTGTGTGTGTGTGTGTGTGTGTGTGTGTGTGTGTGTGTGTTTGCTCGTGCTATCAGCGGCTGCTTTGTGTTTACTGATGTGAATGGTTGTTGAGGAAGAACAGTGCTACCACAGGGCACAAGAGACAATATCTTAACAAATGAAAGGGTTGGATCCAACAGAATACTGCAGATAAACATGTGCTCAAGCCTTCAAACATTCAACAAGATTATCAGAAAGGTCAAGCAAACCAATGGAGAAAGGCGTGTGTCGGTTTTCTGAAAAAAATTACAGCGCGATGACATTTAAAAAGACTTGAGGGTTAAGACATGGAGATAAAGACTCGCTCCATTTACAAGTTAACTTAGCATTCCTGTACCGCCTTAAACATTTAACCTGCTGTTGTGAACCTCCAAAGACAGCCAACTCAGAGGGAACGTTACATATTGCGGTATATGCAGGCCTGCTATAAAGGAGGATTCATCTCAAGTGCAGGTGTTGAGACTAGATGCCTAACACTGCTAACATAAATGCTCGCTCTTTCAGACACGGTACTGGAATCCCCAGAGTGGATGGTTTCAACATTCCGGACTGTGTCTTCAGCTGTACTGCATCCACAGACAGTTTCTGCTTCCACGGCCAAGAGACGAGGTCGTTTCAACCATTTGTCCATATTTGAGCAAGTTGGGCAACATGTTGGATGTTAAAAGGCCCGATTTTCCAGTCAGAGGAAAAATAAGAACCAATCTTTACAGAATGCAGTTGGGAACGATAAAAAGTTTATTTTTGATAGGGGATAAAGCAGATTCTCATGCACGTTTTAGGAGATCATGGACTTATTTAACTCAAGTAACTCTGCTGCCATCTTTTCCTGGTCTGGTAATAATTCAGCACTAATTACGGTTTTCTGCAGGGTAACAGAGTGATCACATTACGTCTTCCCATCAGATGCAGCTCTTTCAAATCTGCACATGCTTTTCTACAATCTGCCATCAGGGGCAACCTGTTCTCAATTATGTTCTCTAAAAGGAGTGTTTATAATTGTTTACGTTGTGGGGGTGGGGCTGTGGGTTTTTCAGCTGCAATGTCAATTCAGGTCTCCAGTCTGGAATCGATTAAAACACTGAAGATCTTCTGCTTCTTGTAAATTTTCAAACATTTACAACAACATGGGAAAATTTTTTTTTCGGATAATCTCACAGTGAACAGATCACAGTTCTCCTGCAGACTCATGATTTCAAACTAATGTTTCATGTCAATCCCAAAGTCCTGCAAGAGAGTCTGCAGTTTTACTAAAGTGATGCCCCCCAGGGTGCACAGTCTCAGGCAAGAAGGCGGTTGAACCCTGCTGCAGCTCCTCTCCATCCATCGGCAGGAGAAGTGATGTAGAGCAGGAGGTGCCAGGTAGATGAACCACTGGTTCAGGCTGCACCGCCGTCTGCCTCCAGCTGCTCTGACCCGCAGGTCAAAAATGACTTTTCTTCGCCTGTTAGATATACTTCGGTTTGGCGGGTTGGCATTTAATTGAGAAGTCCAGAGCGAATTAGGTGACAATAAAACAAATTGTGGCTGGTGTATAATTTAACAAACACACAGCTATTACTTGGACCACTACAGAACATTTTCAGATGAGCATTATCCAGGAATTCAGTGACCACGCACACACGGACCACCCCTGTGACGCATAGCCACATTTTTAAACACCGTCCTTACACGGTCAGGACATAGACTGCAGTCGTCTTAACATCACATCATCTTTTCTACCGCACTTACAATCTTATACTACCTATAATTCTGAGGTCTGATTCTCTCTATGCTAAAAAGAAAATCACATACTTCAACAAGCACCCAGAACTATTTTAGGTTGGAAGGCTAAACTTTTGGTATTTCATCTCTATGATCAAATAAAGAAGAAAAAACTAAAAAAGATGAGGAGTAAAATGTCAACAGATCAATGGATCAAGTGAAACATTCGTTTTCACAATTACTGGCTTTGAAAGAGCAGGACAGAACATTGCTCCATGAACATTTTTGTCCATAATCACAGAAGAAGAAGAAAATTTAGAGTGTAAGGCTTCAGCATAAACAAGTCATTACCAAGCATCACTGAAGGACAAAATTATTCTTTAAGAAAAGTCAAACCAAGAAAATGGAAAAGAGAAGGTTTTGGATTTGGTCTCAACTTTGCAGGCAAAAACAAAATGGTTTGGCATTCTCCAGTGGGAGACAAAAGTATTGATTCCAGCTGTTTTCCATCAAACTCCCAAAGATGCCAACTGGTTTGTCTGGAATAGATATTGATTCATTATTTTAGCTCAAAGACACCATGAAAATATGGCAAAGTTACAAATGGCAGAAGGAGTCTTTGCCTTCTTCCACAGTCCTTTTTGTCCTTTAAAAGTACAAGTGTGTATTGATAAAAGAATGTCAATCAAAAACTTCACGGTGATAGATTATTTGCAAAAGGGGAAAAAAAAAAACAATCCAGAAAGATCTGCCTTCAATGTCAGTAGATCTGCCTTAAATATCAGTTGAAAATGCTGAAATGGACTGTTAACAACTGAAATTTCAAACAACTTACGTCATAGTTTTCTGCAACCGCCGGAAAACAACGCTGCCATTTACACGTTCTTTTCACAGGCTGGATCTATAAATAAAGGGCAATGCAAATGGCGGCTACTAAGAAGTGATTTACATTTGCTGGATACACGTGCACATGCCTGGTAAAGACATGCGATTCCGGCCTCACCGCACGGACAGTATTCCTCTAGTGTCTCTTCAGGTAACAGGCGAGCTTTCCATTCTCACAACAGGTGCAGCTCAAGCCAGCAGGTTGCCCAGAGATAGTTTGGAGATCTCTGGGAGTCTCGTTTTCATTCCATCTGGCTCCATTGGCAGCGAGATTATAATGTGACACACACTTGACCAAGATTCAAGAATGACCTTTATTGTGTTGCCAAATTGTTATCAGTCATTAATTGCATCTAAATTAAAACAGCCTTTTAACTTGAAGAGTTAGAGCTAGACTTTAAAAAAAAGAGCCTATTTATAATGTTCTATTACTTCCAATAAGGAGGTGGTGTGATCTGTTTTTTTTAGCTGATATCTCAAAATTAAATTATGGATTATCTTGAAATCAGGTGGAAAGATATTGGAAACAATACAAGGGCCAAGTGATTATCTTTTGGTGTTGATACATATCAAACACCAAGGTTGCTCAAACCTTTTCCCTGCCAAAACACACAAAAAAAGGTTAGGCCGACAGAAAACACACAATGTGCCGTTAAAATGCCTTTAGTTTGTCTGGTGCATCTTCATTTGTTTTTTGTTTTGATTATTTTGCTTGTGTCAAATGGACATCTCATGAATTCAAATCCAGCTGATTAAATGCCAAAAATATCTTAAAAATAAATCAACTTTCCTATCATATATCTATACATCTATAGATATAGAGATATATCTAGATATATACACACACACACACACACACACACACACACACACACACACATACACTGCCTGGCCCCCCCGAAAAAGTCACCACCAAAAAAAAAGGTCACACTCTCTTATATGACGTTGGACCACCTTTGGCTTCGATTACAGCATGCATTCACTCTGGCATTGTCTTGATGAGCTTCTGCAATGTCACAAGATTTATTTCTGTCCAATGTTGCATTAATTTTTCACCAAAATCTTGGATTGATGATGGGAGAGTCTGACCGCTGTGCAAAGCCTTCTCCAGCACATCCCAAAGATTCTTACTGAGGTTAAGGTCTGGACTCTGTGGTGGCCAATCCATGTGGGAAAATGATGTCTCATGCGCCCTAAACCACTCTTTCCCAATTAGAGCCCAGTGAATCCTGGCATTGTCATCTTGGAATATGCCCGTGCCATCAGGGAAGAAAAAAATCCATTGATGGAATGATCTGGTCATTCGGTGTATTCAGGTAGTCAGCTGACCTCATTCTTTGAGCACATTATGTTGCTGAACCTAGACCTGACCAACTGCAGCAACCCCAGATCATAGCACTGCCCCCACAGGCTTGCACAGTAGGCACTAGGCATGATGGGTGCATCACTTCATCTGCCTCTCTTCTTACCCTGATGCGCCCATCACTGTGGAACAGGGTAAACCTGGACTCATCAAACCACATGACCTTCTTCCACTGCTCCAGAGGCCAATCTTTATGCTCCCTAGCAAATTAAAGCCTTTTTTCCCCAGTTAGCCTCACTGATTAGTGGTTTTCTTAAGGCTACACAGCTGTTCAGTCCAAATCCCTTGAGTTCTCTTCACACTGTGCGTGTGGAAATGCTCTTACTTTACTATTAAACATAGCCCTGAGTTCTACTGTTGTTTTTCTTCGATTAGATTTCACGAAACGTTTAAGTGATTGCTGATCACTATCAATCAGGATTTTTATCCAGCCACATTTCTTCCTCAAAGACAATGGGTCCCCACTATCCTTTTAGTTTTTAATAATGCCTTGGACAGTTCTTCACCCAATTTTTGTAGTTTCTGCAAACTCCTTAGATGTTTTCTCTGCTTGATGCATGCCAATGGTTTGACCCTTATCAAACAGACTACCATCTTTTCCACGACCACAGGATGTCATTCTACATGGTTGTTCAAGAAATGAGAAGCAACTTATTGCACCAGTTGGGGTTAAATAACTTGTTGCCAGCTGAAAGACAATCGTCCACGCAGTAATTATCCAATAGGAGGCTCGTACCTATTTGCTTAGTTAAATCCATACACACAAACACATTTTTTCTTTATTCATAATAATTTCTGTTTTTACGTTTGTTTATAAAACCTGGCAGGATAACCGAATGTTAATAGTTTTAGTTTTATAATCGTTTTATTTATTTATTTTACAGGTTCAACCCACCCCTCCCCCTATTCAGTGACTTCTACCTTGGCTTATGGTACACCTGCAAGTTTTCAAAAAATCCCTGTTTGTTGACTGTTTGTTTAATCCTGACAGACAGACAGACAGACAAACACACCACCAGACATGAGTGACAACATAACCTCCTTGGTGTAGGCAAGTATTACCACAGTCACTGATTTCCTGGAGTCAGATAATTCATAGGCACTGTCATTCTCACTGCAACTAACAACTCAAGTGAAAAAAACACACACACACACACAAGATGGTAGAATCCATCAAATGTTAAGTTTGGCTTGGTTTCCTTTGCTGTAGTTTTTTTTTTTTTCCAAGCCACAGTTTTCTCTCACCTGATGATTTTAAATGGTCCAGTGACAGCTGAATTAGCTGGCTGAACATTCTGCATCCTTCTGTCCCTGGACTTTGACAGAAAAGCTCCAACCCTATATTTACCCTTGCTCTATTGATCACTCGCCTGTTTGACAAGCCAAACCAGGAAAAGCGCATTCGTTTGCTCAACACTGAACATTTCCCCACGTCGTGACTGAACAAACACAGCATTCTGCAACTGATGTCTGACATAAGACGTGATAAAGTGTCAGCAGCATGTTGCACGCAAAACCTTAATCACATTCGTTAATGTTTCATGAGCTACATGTAGACGGATTGATTGGCTACCTGAGTATTGATTTTTGCCTCTGACAACCAACACTGTATTTTTTTCCAGCTTATTTTGTCCAAATCCAAAAGCAGTAAAACAATAGTGACCTACCCGATGATGTCTTGTGGTCCTGGTCCAGTAGAAAGGCAAATCCTGTTGAGGACAGCCAACCCAGAGGGGAAATGAGGAGAAACAGCAGGAGTTTGGAGGAGGACAGTGAGACAGCCATGATGCTGAAGAGAGAGAGTAAGAGAGGAAGGAGAATGAGAGAAGGACTGAGGCTCAGCGATTATAATTATCAGGTGGACTCCATGATGGCATGCCTATGTGAAAAACCCTCCTCTCAATTCTCCCTTCCTCCCCATCTCCTTTCCCCTTTGTCCTGGGAGAAAAAAAAATCATGGCTGCTATTTATTTTCAGCTGTTATGTGAAACCTAACACGAGACAGGGCCATTATCAATTATGGCAGGGTTGCTGCTGCTGCTGCTGTGTTTAAGTGCTGTTTGTTTACTGTATATCACTTTTGTTTTCACCTTGAAACAAACACACTCCCACAGTTTTCTCTGAATAATCCACACCAATTTGTAATGCTAATAGTTGAGATGTTATTCAAACATATCTCAACTTTAAAACCTCCTTGCACCACCCAATAATGAGCAAAACATCACGCTCATAAAACCTCAAGTCATTCTGCTGGCTACTCTCGGAAAATAGTCAGCAATTCCAAGCCTCTCTTCTGAAAAACATTACTGTGGTTTTTGGGTTGTTGTTTTTTTTGCTAAGAATGATTAATAATACAGAATTATTGAAGCACATGTGCCTCTGGATTTTGATATTTACCAAACCAAAAGGAAAAAAAAAAAGGTTTGCAAGATCTCTCCAAAGTTTGCGCTTCAGGCCAACATGCATTTCCCCTGAGCTTCACTCCTCTTCTTGAAAAACAGCCTTGAGTTTTCCAACAAAATTTGAAGTGTTTGTGTGTGTATGGTGCAATATAGAAGTCTTCTTGGTCTATAAGCCGGACAAGTTCAACCAGTCAACTAAATATAGGCCAAACTGTCCGCACCCTTGGCTATTTACAGCTGTGTCTCCGCAACTTCTCTGGGCAGCCAAAAACCCCAAATGAGGAGGCTATGTCTCTGAGGGCATCACTGCCAACTCTCCCGGGGTTCTGGTGTACTTTAAGGACAGAGGACTTTACGGCCATTAAAAACCCATGTGCTGCACCAGCATATAACCTTCTCCATAGAAACATGTTTGGCCTAAGTATAAACAGTGACCTGAAAGATTTTATAGCACTCTCTTTCATAAACTAAGTAACAACAGCTGAGCAACAATACAACAACAGGTACTATTTCAGTAGCTAGAAAATGTCTGAGCTGTACATATCAAAATGTGGCACCCAATTTATTACAAGCTTCCTAACTAAATACTTTGTCTTAATTAGAATTGCAGATTTAAAAAAAAAAAATTGAAAATCCAAGTTGAGCCACGAAAGCTAAAAGAAACACCTGCCAAGTATATAAAGTGTAAAAACATTTTGAGAGATGATATATCTGGTACGATGCAACACATTTCATGAATGAAATGGGCAGAGAAAAATCTTCCATCAATATAAACACGATGAACGCTGCCTGTGAGTGTGTGCCTGTGTGAGTGTGTGCCTGTGTGGGTGTGAGTGAGAGACAGAGAGAGAGAGAAAGAGGGAGCAAGAGCGAGTGTGGAAGAGTGGATGGATGCCAAGCGTCCAGAGGCCATACAAGGACACGTTATACAATGCAAGAATTCATGGCAGAAAGCTGTCAAGCAGCATGGAAATCTGGCCAGACAGAATTGCTCCTTTTAAGAGAAATTATTACTTCTTTTCTACAGCTGCCACACTGCCAAACTTTGCTTTTAGATCATTTTTAACAGTCGTCTTCTCAACTTCTTGAGGGTTTAGGAATCTTTTGATGATTATCATTTAAACTTCCCCCTTCCCCAGGTATTCTACAAGAACTGCTGAACTAGTTTAACCAACTTTCTTTGTCTTAAGTGTTGCATCGTAGTCACCAGGACTTTCCTTGAGGACGTTTCGTCAATGAAGACGTGAGTAAAGTCAAGTCCATTTTATTTGTATAGCGCCAAATCACGACAAAAGTTATCTCATGACACTTTCCAACTAGAGTAGGTCTAGGCACCATACTCCAATGAATTTACACCCAACAATTCTCCATGAGCAAGCACATCCTGCAACAGTGGTGACAAAAACCTTCCAGGAGTACATGAGGTACGCATCTTGGCCAGAGAAGACAGATGGTTTGAAGAGGAGTTAAAGAAGTAATCTACGTCAAAACTGGAGCGACCATCCCTGAACAGAGGAGGTGGCCTTCATCATTACCTGTCCCCCATCTACAAATCGGTCCCGAGCACCCTCCCTAGGAAACTCAACACCAATGTACACTTGGATCCCCCGGCCCTAATGACCCACATAGATACTGGCTGGGCCAATGACTCTCAAGTGACTTCAACGGCCCTGAAATCAAGAGCTCACATGTGACAACGACTCTGTAGAACAGGGGTGGGCAATCATGTGCCATGGAGGGCCGTGTGCATGCAGGTTTTCCTTCCAACCAAACACTTTAAACAGGTGATTCCACTGATTAACACACCTTCAGCCACAGAAGAGTGTTAATCAGTGGACTCACGATGTCAGGTATTTCCCAGAGGCCAAGATGATATGAAGAAGACAACATAAGCGGTTAAGTTACCCAATCAGTGCCTCACTATGTGTTTAGTCTCCGCTCGGTGCACACACCGCTAGTGGAATCCCAGCGGAGCAGGGACCAAAATGGTAACGGTTAGTACCATGTTGGGGCCAGTAGTAACAGGGCCAAACCGACCCGAGCCGAGCCGAAGTGAGCCAGCGGAAACATGCCCTTAGAACTGCAGAAGCCTCTTTGAGGAAACTGAAACAGCCCAGCTGACAACAACACAGCACTTAAGAGCCACCATGACCTGGATGACAGAGAATATTCACAGGCCAGCTCTCTAGCTGTTTGCTCTTCTTTCTTTTCACAGTACGTTTTTTTTGATTAGATTGTGCTCCTCTACTTCAACATGTGACCGAACTTAAAGGAGCAGTCAGCGGTTTTGGAGAAAGAATGTTGATATTTTAACTCAACAGAGAAAAAAAACAAACACACTCCTCTCTCTGATGCTCCTTCGAAAGCTTCACATCCAAAGTGAAGGATGCTCATTTTCAAGGCAAGGAGTGCTCTGTGACCCAAAGAAAATATGGCAGAATGAGGAATGTATCCATAACATTAGCGTATAATAAATGCTGAAACATTTAATAGAAAAACTAAAAAGGCAAAGTTATGACCATATTTTGATTTTCTTCTGGTGTAATGGTCTGCTGACTCATTTTCCCAGCATCTCTCATGTCGTCCATCGTGGCCTGTCTACATGAACACAACTAGAAGGGCCGAAATGAAAGAAAAACAAAAAGGACTACAAACTACTTACCAATACTACAAAATTAGCCTATAGCTAACCAAGGAAAATGCAAGTATTTACACTTGAAATCTTATATTTGAATCTGCTCCAAAAAATTAAATATACGTACAACACCGCATTGACGACTAATAACTGATGTTTTCATTACTATAACGGTGTGGCTCGCACAGCTCACAGAACGATAAGCTAGCTGACATAGAGGAAGTACTCACTTATCCATCATTTTTTTAGTACCAGACAAGCAGATAGAAATCCTTGTCTCTCCTTCTCTGTGTATTACAGAGCACTACACCTCCACTGGGCAGTTTACTGCTAATTAGCTTAGCTCCAATGAACAGTAGTGATGGGGCACAATAGCATATCGTCTCAAAAGCCATCAATATTTTTCTCCAAATAGAACTAGGATTGTGTTTAACATCTGCAGACAAAAAAAAAACTTAATGATGAAAAGAAGTTTTTATCTAAGAATCAGACATACACCAGAAACTAAGCTCTCGTGCCCGAATGCTAGCAATCACTGCAGCGAAGCTAACTAGCAGTTAGCCATCTGGTGGGGGTCTGGTGCTCCATTATATACAGAGAGACAGAAAAAAAAAAAGGTAGCCATTTTCTTGTCTGGCTCTAAAAATGATGGACAACAAGTATATTTCCCAAAAACGGTGTGCCGACATCACAAGTAGGAAGTCCACTTAGATTTATATATTCATGCAGTTGAGGTTTACCAGACACCAAACACAGAACAAAACACACCCACTGACAGAATTTCATAACGTTGGAAAGTTATTCCATCCCCAAAAATGTTTTTAACACCACAAGGTAAACAGCAGAAATATGTCTGCCAAGTCATCCACTAAGAATGTGCACTTGCATGTAGCCTGTGTGATGGAAATTGACACCACATTGTGTTGCAGCAGAAGTTCCAGTGCCGAGGTCAACTTGTGCAACTATGACCCAGGCATCGTTGCAAACTGCCCCCGTCAAAATGTATGACAGGGCTGCATTTTTCTTCAAGCGTAACTAATGTCTGTTTGAAGGCAGCCTAGTTCTCATCTCTTTCCCATTTCTGCCCCATTCCTCTCTTTCCCTCAGCCAATGACAGACAACCAGACTCACAGGAAGGCTGCCTAAGCCAATCAAAAAAGAGGGAGGCTCAGCCAAAGCCTCCTGGGGTCCCTTGGTAAACATTTAAGGCCTTTGTGGTCAACCTTCCTCCCACTACCTCTGCCCTAAAACACATGCACACACAACACCAGCACACCACACAGGCCAACTTCTAACACAGATGCACATCTTGACTCAGCACCCCACTGCTACCCTGTTTCCCCAAATCACTGTTAATCATGTGTGTTTGTTCAAGGGGGCTGAGGAGCGGGGAGGGAAAGACAAGATTACAAGTGGATGGAGGGATGGTGTAAGGTTTAAGAAAAAGAAAGGTTAGGAGGTGAGGGGTCACTTCATCTCTGCGCTAGTCCCTTCTGGAGCTCATACACACATGCATCACGAACCCAAGTTAAGTTTAAGGTTCCACCAAACAAAAAGCAGACAGCAGAGAGATAGATTGAATATTTCTGATATTCGTCATGTCCTCTGCTGAAATAAGGCAGGGAAAAGGTCAATTGTTGATTGAGAAACAAACATCTCTGTCAAGAGTTTATCTCAAAACAGTTTCAAGCACTGAAAGGATTAGAAATTGTGAGTTTGTACCCCTGAAGATGAAAGATTCCAGGATCTGGATGCATGTATTGAACAACGAGACAGTATTGTACAAATACTTTAATTCAGCAATCTAGATTTTTGATAAATGTTCATACTAAAATGATATTTTTTTTAATGACTGCTTTTAGGATAAAGCTCTTAAGGGAACCCTTTAGAGTATCTGACCACAAGTAACCCCGTGGAGTAATATTTCGGAGGTTTACCCATTTGTTATCTATTGTGCACATGCCTGAGAAATGCCCAAGCGTGAGCTCACCAGCAAACTGAAACACAATCTGACTGCCAGTTCCACACAATGCCACTTGATAGCAGACGGTGGTAATGTGAAAAGATTAGCAACGTTCCAAAAAGGCATACGGATGTAAACAATGCACAGTTATGAAAAAGGGAAACTGTTTGAACACCCTCAAGCAGCTCAAGGCTCCACTTAGGGATTTTCATTAGGACAGTGTGTGTGTGTGTGTGTGTGTCTGTCAGCAGATTATGTAGAAACAACGATGTTGATTTTCACAAAATTTAGAAAACAAGTGTAGGATGTGCCAAAGAAAATCCATTCAATTTTTTGGTCAGATTAGTTTTAGCGCCACGTTGTGGCAACAGGAAACTACTTTTCTGTTAGCTCTGTAGATACACTCCTAATGGGTTGATGAGACTCATCTTACCGAACAAACACTTGGCGACGGATCACTGTGAAGACCATGAGATTTTGTTAAGCAGCGTCACCATGGCGAAGAGGCCGATCCTGATATTTTGCCACAGAACATAAAACTGTTGTAAGTAGGCTTCATTTGGTCGTATCTTTGGTCACAGCCATAGCGCCACCTGGTGATGGGAAGCAGTAGTTGTAGTTGCCACTGAGCTACAAGCTTTACTAATTTAACTCTTTTAAATGAGCCTGAGTAACACACAGATGTCAAGCCAGTTTTATTTATATAGCACCAAATCGCAATGAAAGTTGTGTCATGACACTTTACAAGTAGAGCAGGTCTAGTACCACACTCCTTCAGTGAATTTACACCCAACAATTCTCCATGAGCAAGCACATCCTGCAACTGCGGCCACAAAAACCTTCCTTTTAACAGGCAGGAACGTCGAGCAGATCAAGGCTCGATGGGAGCAGCCTTCTGCTTTGACCGGTTGGGGGGAATGAAAAAGACACATTGGCTATTGGCTTAACCTCCTTAAAATTGCAGCTGTTTGCTTTTGAGTGAGAATACGTAAACATAATTATGCATATAATGACAAACATAAATGCACACAGAAAAATGAGCTCCTGTGTGAATTGGCTCCAATGCTGAGCTGACTCTACATTTACAACCCCGAACTTGTCAATGCCAATTTGTGCAAGACACACACACACACACACACACACACCTAAGACTAGAGCTCGGATCATCAACATAGGTCTTTAGGTTCATTTTTCTTTTTGTCTCAATATTCCAGAGATACCAGACAGTCACGGTGGCTGAGTAGATTTGAAGGCTTGGTCTCTGCAGGGGGGAGGAAACCAGGTTTTCAGACACAGCCACTCAGAGAGGATCAGACACTAAAAACACAACAGGGTGAGGCATGATTAAAGTTGTTTATTTTCACCTTTGGCAACCGGAATCCAAAATCTTTCTGTGTCAGCACTGAGGCCAAAGCTTTTCCTTTGCTGAATAATCTCAGTGAATGATGATATTGTACTGGGCATCAACTATAAATCTGTGGTGACTCAAGACCAATTGCTTTTGTTAATTTTTTATACACAATACAGTGCGAAATGCCATGAATCTGAAGGATTTGGCACCATATGTTCACTAATAGAAAGTATTTCCATATCAGGTTGCATGCAAACTCCTTTATATACGATAAATCATGATTTTTAGATGGCAGGTGTGTTGATACAAAGATTCATATTTAAAGGGAAAGCTACCCCGTGACCTTTCTGATATCCATCCTCACCTGATTGTTATTCCTTAATTGTTAGACAGCTGTTAAAACACCCGAGATGTTTTTATTTCAACTTTGTTTTTTCTTTTTTTGTTGTTTTTTCTAGTCAGTTCTGGAAAGAGGCAGAAGCTATGAATGAAATACTTTGAGGGGCCCTTTTATTCTCCTTTCCAGCTTTATATTTTTATTCTGGGACTCCATTAGGGAGCTTTGCATGATTCACAGTTGGAAAAAATATCTGTATTTATCTTATACCAGGGCTCTTTGCAGCCCCTCAGTTCATCCTCTGTCTGAACCAAACCATTTTATCGCTAATATCACAGCCCTGCAGCCCCCCCCCCCCAGCCCACTTTGTCTCATGTTGAACAGAGGGAAGTTCTGTAAAGCTGGAAATATTACAAGTCAGAACTTTTCAGATCAAAAACTCCGAAGAGAAAGATTGTTAGGGTACAAACATTGAATCTTTCCAACTGTTGTAAGGTGGAAAGCCAGCTAAAAGCTAATTTTGAACAAAAAAGAACACTGGTCTGTAGCCAAAGTCCGTCTGCAAAGTGCAGCACCATAAAAAAAACCAAAAAAAAACGTTCCAGAACTTCACTTATGCAGATGTTGGGAAAAAGAATGACATAATACATCAGTTGGCTTCCTTTAGTTATTTTAACTGTATACACTTGGAATTGCTAATGCATAACTTTTACAGCTGGATGACATCATCATTTATTGAAAACTGTTATGTCCGCTAACTATGCAACAGAAGTGCTGGATTCGTTTCGACATTTAATCTGTTGTTGACACTTCTGATTTGCCAGGCTCATGTGAGGTGCTTCGCCGTAGACGGTTCACTCTGAGAGGTCACAGCTGCTGGCTAATACCGAGTCATGCTAGTTAGCTTAGCCGTCCCAGCTAGCAACAGCTCACATGTCTGTCAACATCTCATGTTTAACCACTACAGAGACATTCAAGCCAGCTTTAAACTTACACTTTATTTACCCTGATGCAGCACTATTTCTCACAGGTACAACATCAGTCTGGCCACACTTCTTCTTCTTCTTTCAAAGAAACAAATACTCTCCAATTGTGCTAGAGCTGATGCTGTAGCAGCATCTACCCTCATCAGGAGCTGACGTTATCGTTGTCAACAGTCATTTCACACTACCGTCACACGTGTAAA
Source organism: Aulostomus chinensis (assembly GCF_037954235.1). Taxonomy (NCBI): domain Eukaryota; kingdom Metazoa; phylum Chordata; class Actinopteri; order Syngnathiformes; family Aulostomidae; genus Aulostomus; species Aulostomus chinensis. The sequence goes on from NC_141325.1 coordinate 9,814,220, forward strand.
TCCCCCCATATCGTCTCAATCATTGGCGAAAAACCCAACAGTGATTTAGACACAAACGCAACACTTGACACTTGATAAGATGTACTTGTACTGTATAATACTACAGCCTTCAAGGTAACAAGTAGAGACCCCTGATTAAATGCCTACGGATGCAAATGCATGGTTTGTTTTATTTAATTTTCTCCCCAGTTACGGTTCCAACACCAACTAATGAATACAAACATGACATTCTTTTATTCAGAAATAAGAAAGAATTTTTTTACTTACAGCCATAATTCAGCCTCTAGCTGTATGTGATTTCAACTGTTGTGACGTAAATGATGATCATTTACAGTAATCATGTTTGTGAAAACTAGTACACATGCTAGTCCGAGGTCCACTGTCAGGTCTAATTACACAAGAATTCATTTGAATTGATTTTCTGCCTCCGCCCTCCCCTTAGCCACTAACCTCTTTCTGTAGAATAAACATAATTTGAGTAAACATACCACAAACTTCAACATGAGGCTGCATGTTGCACCAGACACCAGAGAAGAGGACGGGTCTACAACGGCAGGGCCGCTCAGACAAGAGGTGGAGCAAGACAACAGCAGTTAGCAGCTGCACCTAATAGGCCTCGAGACTATTACATGTGCTTATGAATGTTTGTTAAATTTCAGTGTTTGTGTGTGCGCGCGCATGGGGGGATATCTCTCCAAAGACAGGATGCATGTTTAACCTGTGTGTATGTGTATCTGTGTGCATTCTCAGGCATTTGGATTTGGCTACTGGATGACTCTAATGTCTCCTACTCTTGTTTCATAAGAGAGAGTGGAAAAGTCAGAGTCAGCACACTGGCATGAGAAGAGCCTCTGCTGGAAGCAGATCAGGACACACATCTGCAACCCCCCCCCCCCCCCCCCCCCCACACAGCCTCACCTCTGTGTAATGTGTGTGTGTGTGTGTGTGTGTGTGTATGGGGGGGGGGGGGGCTAGAGCGAGACAGAAAAAAAAGGGTAGGTGCTTGTGTATTAATGTGTTTATGTATAAAATAAAATGTGTGTATCAGAGCAAGATCAAGAAGGATAATGACTGTAAACCAGCGAGTAAGTCCACCTGAGAATGTGTGAGCTGCACAGATCTGGAAACTATTCTTCACATGTACAGGCATGCAACTTTTTTTTCTAAGATATTAAACAAATAGCTGTCAAGTAGTAATTGTAGAAATATCTCATTTTTCATCTGTTTCAGCCGGTTGGTGGTGAAATAACAGGCAGCCATGGTTTGCCATTTTACAAGAAATATTTTTCAACTAATCCCAAGTCAAAAATAACAAAATCGATTTGTATTTTTGTAACATCTATAGTTTTGAATGGTGCACATTCCCTGCGTAAGGCAATAGAGTGGGACACGAGCACCATGACAACAGTTCAAGCTCTAAGGACCAACTGCAAATGAAGACATCTGTATCTACTCCAGTACTTCATGGTGACCCTGACAGGCTGCTAGATGGGGGCTCCATAATGAATGTTCTGGACTGGAATCACAAGTTGATGTAAGATGTTGCTTAAGGTCGAGTTTCTTTAAATCTGGCATTCAAGGAGAAGAACTTCCAAGGTGAACACATGCTAGCATTTCTGTTGCATCATGTATGACCGATGAAGCCACTTGGATAAGGGGTGAAACGTCTTCTGGACATATAACAACAGCCAATTGACTTGATTCAATTCCTCGAGATGCCGTGACGAATGAGAATGTACACAGATATGCATGTAATTTTAAAGCAGCACTGAATTGGATACACTGAGTCACACTGTCCAATCAAAACCTGTTAAGACATCAGATTCCTGTTGCCAGCCGATCGATCAGCGTTTCTCGATTAAAATACATAATATCCTAAGATCTGTCAAAGATGGCAGGCCCTCTCTCATGTATGCAGATTCCTATTTATTGGTTATTAAGCTCTATAAAAGCTGCTAATGTAATCGTTCAAACCAAGTAGTGGCTATATAGAGCTCCTTCAGGGGAAAACCAGGTTTCAAAAGTACTTCTATGAGCTGTCAAAGGGTAGTGCAGAACAAATCAGCTGTACTTATTGTTGCATGTGAACACTGAGGAGGGGGAAAAATAATTGGTCTGACATCTTCTACTTGTACATGTAAAAAAAAAAAAGGAAAAAAAACCCTCTTGCTTTAGCCACCAGCTGCTATAATAGCTGCCATTACACATCGCTGGAAATGCTTTTTCTCCGCATCAGTACTTACCAGGCAACTGCTGAAGCTAAACCCTATGACATTACACGCACTTCTGTTTTTCTACTATAAACTGTACCTTCTTAAAGATAAACTCTCATAGGTCCCACGGCCATGGGGGGGGGGGGGGGGGGGGGAGAGATATACAGAAAATGACTTAAAGCACACACAAAGCATTTGAGAGTGACAAACATGAATCATTTCAATAACATGTAATATTTATCATTGTTATTCAGTTATCAAGCAGGATGCAAACAATAAAAAACACTCATTTACTCCCTTAGAATAGTTAATCAGCTGATGACACCGAATTAACAACAACAATACCACTTCAACTGGTAACTTTCCATTGTCATTTGACTTCACTTAGGAATAAAAAGATCCAAATAAGCTCATGAATAATAAAATGGTTAAACTTCAGAGAAAATATTTGCTTTCATGCATCTAGATTAATATGAGTTGGCATATTGAGGCCAGAAAGTGGGGATGATTTCCATGTGTCCATAAATCAGAACATCAGGCTTCGTCAACGCACTACAACACGTTTCAAGATCTTCTGGTTCCGCAAGTCACTTTATTTTCCCGTTAATGTGAGTGTCGCCTCATTTAAACCGAGCTTAATTATCTTCATTTTTGTTATTGCATAAGCGGAAAAACTATCTCGACCGGAGCCGATACAGGTAGTCGAACTGTTGATAGACGGTGTCGTATCGTCATCTCTTCCACGTTGTGTCCGATTGCTTCAACTGCAGCGGAATTTGAACCAACCTCACGTCAAACTCTGTAGCTTTTTGTTAATAACGCGGATTTGGGTTTTTTTTCTTCTTCTTTTCTTTTCTTTTTTTTCCCTAAATGTTGATGACCGGTCTCGAATATTTTTGCAAGGGTGTGAAAGTTTTCCACGATGTGCGTCAGCTGCAATTTCTGAATACGGACACACGCTGATGCATGCACGCCATAGACAAAACACAACATACACATGCACTTACTTTGCACGAAATGTCGATCTTGAAACTGCAGCTCCGCTCGACTTTTCAGAACTTGGTCATCTGGTGGCCAGCGTGAGCCCCCGACACACACAGACACACAAACGCACACACATACACACACGGAAAGTCTCTGGCTTCTTCACTTGAGCCCGCTCGGCCCAGACGGATTTATCTGATCCAGATTTCCACTTCGGCTTGTCATTGATTCGGATGTGCGCCGCTTTCCTGCTGAATGTTCTTCGTTTTATCTACAGCTCAGTTCATCTTCTCGCCCCGTTTGAGAGCTGCGCGGACACACACACACGCACACACGCACACACACACTGCTGTTGGAACACAGCCAGCAAGTATGTTTCACATGGCGGTGAAGCGCCCTCATCCGCCGACAATCCAATCTACTGCGTGATGACCAGAAAACAGTGAAAGCCTGCCTGGGCCGAACCTCCAAAATAAAACCCCCTTTTTCTTTCTTTCTTTCTTTCTTTTTTTTTTTTTTTGCTCAGTGCAAATGAACTTACAAATAAACACCTAATTTCATAGCATGTAAAGGGAAACCTACTAAATAGAGTCTGATATTATATATCCTTTATTTCCACAAACGTGATATTTTAATTGAAAGCTGAAGCGCCATTACAAGTTCCCTTGATTCAGACGTCCCGTTTAATACAGACCTCAAATTAACCTCTGTAGACCTGAGAGGCTTTGGAAGATAGATGCTCCCCTGAGTAACATAATGTACTTTAATTAATCAATAGAATTAGTGGAGAAAAGCCTTTATTAAAAGTTGTTAAAGGCAACAGGCTTTTAAAACCTACACTTCAGGAGTGAAACGCGCGTATCCACACGCCAATGGCGTTCATTCACCATCACAAACGGCTTGTAATGAATGGCGACGTCTGTTTGGGAACTACATGGCCGGTGTGTCACGTGGAAGGGCCCACTGCAGAGGAGACGCCATGAGAGGCTCGTCCGGAATCTCAGCTGTCAAAATACACCCCCGACTCTAAAGCCATCAATTAGCGTGGAGGCCCCGCCCCCTACACGTGAGAGAAAGAGAGAGGGAAAAAAACACCCAGCTGTTGTTACTGCTGCTGCTGTGTGCGTGTGTTTGTGTGTGTGTGCGCAGTATTTGTCTTGTTGGACCTTGTGCTTTTTTTTTCATTCAGAACCTGCTCGTGATCATGTCTCTATTAAAACCATGTAGAACCGTTTTACAGACACACACTCCCTTATTGCCCTTATCGTAAATTATAAATCACGTATCAGCATATGGAATGTAATTAACCTCAGTAAAAAAGCCAACATGTTAAAGAACCTGAAGCCTCCAATGGATCCCACTTCATGATGTGAGCTGGTGAGGAAGAAAAACAAATATTGTAGCAGAGGGGGAGAGGGAAGCTGCGCACAGGCAAGAGCGGAGTGTACTGTGTGTATTTTGGTCATTTAATATTTCCTCCTGTCACTGTTGTTGACAACATTTGTGATGTGTGTGTGTGTGTATTTTCTATTTCACAGTCCCCTTATCATTTACGAGGTCCACATGCTGCAGTTGACTTTTCCAAGACACCAGTGGGTATAAAAAGGTACAAATGCTGCTCTCATGTAACACCAATAAACTGTAAACTGTAACCTGTGACAAATTAGAGCGAGTTACGAGGGACATTTAACTAGAAATGGACTCGCAGTGCACAAAACGCCACTTTGGTCCTTGTAATAGTTCCTTGTAATAAAAAGAAATGCCCCGAATCACTTTACATCAAATGTTTCAGAAATTCCGTTTTAACTGTTGTCTAGTTTAAAAAGATACAGATTAGGCCATCCGTGAACATACTCCCCTCTTCTGAAATAATTGAGAGATTCTAACTGCAGTTTCAGGTTGCCATGGTGATGCTCACTGCTTAGTTTATACTCAAACAGGCTCAGACTGGCATTGCCGGATGGGCATGACCAGCCTCTGGCCCTCAAGGCTCACGGTAGCAGCCGTGAGAGGCAGTGGAGCTCACTGGAGGTTGGAACAATCAGATAGACGGAATGCTGGCAAAATTGTCATCAGGCTATACTAAAAACAACGCGTTGGTGCCAACGACGTCTCATCCCTGTCCGGTTATGGTCAGAGGTGAAGTGGAAACAAAATTTATGAAACCACAGCAGCTAAGAAGTTTTTAAATGGATAAAACAAGGGGCCGTGCTGGAGATGAGTAAAAGTAAAGTCAAAAAGTCCAGATCGTAACACTCCGACTCCTCAAATGAAGAGGATGAAGGATGAAAGGAAAACTGAGCAGTGTGGTCATGTATTCTCTCATGGCTATTGAGTGCATTTGAAAGAACATGAATTATCTTGCCAAGGCATTGCCGTTTGACGAGTAAAGCCTGCTGAGGTACATGTGTATTTAGTTACTGGGCTGTTGGCTGCAGGTTTTAATGTTTCTGTCTTGCAAGTGTGTGTATGTTTGTGTGTGTGTGTCTGTACTCAAAGGCTGTAACTGCCATTGCCTAACTTCACATATCACGGCAGAAGGAAAACTGCTGAATCCACTGATAAAACTGTCTGTGGTGTCAGACGCTGATGTTACTTAAAGCAATCCTTTACTCCAAAAGTGGTTTTTTGTATTCTCACAAATAAGTGTCCTGAGCTCCCAAAGGTGTTTTTCCACTACTGCATTACTTCGTTGTGCCTCTAGTATACAGAAAATGTCAGCCACGTTTATAAATCACGAAGCTAATGGCGACTAGCGGCCAATACACAGCACCAGAAACAAACAAAAAAGCTTAACTGTTCCCAAATGTCCCTTTACAAACACTCTGAGGTGCATTATCAGGTGTAACCCATATCCTCTGTATCCAGCTTTAGCCGACTCTTTCTGCAACCTGGAGGCACATGCCCTTTTTTTTTCTAAATGCTCTATTTTCCAGTCGGAACCAAAGCAAATAATAACTGTTGTATCCACCAGTGTTCACATCTGCGCTAAAATCTAATGTGTTCTTCCTGGACCAATGCCCCATCTGACTCTCAACTGAATTTTGTGACAGTAATCCCTGCAGTATCAGACAAACAGGCACATAGTTCTTAGGTTGTTGCTGTTGTTGTTGTTGTTTAAAATGGATCCGTCAATAATCACGTCATCTTCACATCCCGCTTTTATTCCATTTTTTTAACTGAAGCTGAAAGGGCGAATCTATTAGTTGACCTCTTCCTGGAATTTAGTCTGGATAACTCACCAAAAAGAAAAGAAAACATTTGGAACAATGAGCATGTATTAGATGACCCCTGTACATGCCCATGCATTGGCCAATTATAGGACGGAGGGTTTTGATTGGGCGAGAGCAGGGGGGTGTAGATTGAATTAGTTCCTTTGTTATTGAATACTCATTCCTGTGATTGTGTGCTCTGAGTGATCATGTGGACTCATGCTATATTAAATGTGACAAGAGAACAATGCTTCTGACCCACAGACTGATGCCATGGAGGGGTCCCCAAGCTGCCCTCTTCCCATACACCCTCAATGGGATGTCAGGAAACCACAGCAACCATCCAAACTGGAGTCTTTGTTCTTAATTTTCCATTTTTTTCCCTTCCACCATTATAAAATATGTTTTCTTTGTCGATATTTTGCTGACTATTAAAATAATGAATTGACATTCAATTAAATAATTTTGGGAAGCGGTTTAGTGGTGATACAGTCAAAAAATCCTATCCCTACAAACATGCCAAACCAGCATTCTAAGTACTTTTCAACTTCCCCTGCACCATTGTGGCTCTTGGTCCCAAAGCCCATCAATATCTAATGAAATCTAACACAAGTAAAAAAAAAAAAAAAAAGATAAATAAATAAAAAAAAACAACAACAAAAGAAGTATACTCTCATTAAAAGTCAAAATAAAATAAAGACAGATGGGCACGGGCAAGTTTTAGCAGGCAAGCAAGTAATCTTGTTTGGGTTTACAGCAGCAGGATGGTGTGGAGGATTAATTAACCATAAAGCGATGTAATGTAATTGAAAGTAGGAGCCAACCATTGTGCAGGAGTACGACCTTTTTTTCTGTTCCTTTGTGGAAAGCAATGTGGATGAATGTGTTGATTTATCCTGTCAGATGGATTTCTTTGCAAATTCTGTTTTCATCCACATTGAGGCATAAAAGATGCATTTTGAAGAAAAGAAATCATTCTTTAACAGTAACACACACACACACACATCAGAACTTTAAGAAAGGTGAGGATTTAAAGTCAAAATTTATCTGAAAAAAATATGACTGTTGTGAAATAATTATTTAGAGAATTTTATTGGATCCAAAATGTTCATGATATTTACATTCCAGTGAGTTGACTGACGAACCCGTCAAGGATCTCTGAGCCAACAGCATAAACACGTGGATATCTCAAGTTATTTATGTGTCGTCACCGACCGCAGTAGCTGAGGAGCTGCCAGGTGTTGGATTAACCGGAGAAATGGCTGAGAAACATATCTGTAATCCATCTCAAATACTATCGGACCAACAAAAGAGCAAAACGAGTGTCAATATTGTTTCAGCATTTCTACGCTAGTCTAAGCTGAAAGAACAAAACGGCTTCTACAAGACAGTTAAGCTAACGTTTGCTAACTAACAATAACAACTGAACAAGTTAGCAACTTAAGCCTCTGACAGGTTCATGCTATTATTCTTAGTGTGTGACAACACCATGGAAAGATAACCATATGTGGTTATTTGGTTCAACCTGGCCAGTACACTAGATTAGTGCAGCAAGAGTGAGAGCGACACCTACTGACCGGGAGGTATTAAGGCTGTCCAATGCACCTTTAATTACAAAACTCGATGCTTCTTTTGCCACCATGTTTGGTCTTCGATTTCCAAGCCACTGATTACAGCATTTTCACTGCAGGCTACACATGTCACAGCCATACTCACGTAATTGGTTTTCTTGGAAAAATAAGTGTGACTTTCAATAGCTATGGAAGCATCAGTTTCTTTTTGTTGTCTGTTTGTATTTTCTACATAATAGGAGAGTGCCCTTTGTGTCATCCCCTTCAAGTCACCTGTAATGTATTTAGTGTGGTTTCTTGTCGCAAGTGTGGCAAATCACAATTATGTCAGCAGCCTGCTGCCTATTGGATTAGACTAAAGGAGAGGAGATGGCTACAGGCGGAACACACAAACATACACATGCGCACACACTCTGATGCTCACTCACATTTGCTCTGCTATTCCTTTGAGGACATTCATCAACTTAATGCATTCCTTATCCCCTTACCCCTCCCTTGACCCTGAAGAGGGCCTAAAATCTCACCCCTAACGTTGTCTTAACCCTCCAACTGAAGAGTTGTCCAAAAATAAGGATAAACATGTCCTAACCCGAGACGTCTCACAAGCCCCGTGAAAGGCCAGAATGCTATTTGTTTCTGCATATTTACTCGAAAACAGGGAGGAGCTCGTCGCAGACGTTGATTGAGGGCTAGCGCTCTGCTACTTGAATGTGAATTGATAAATTAATCGTGGGGCTTTTCTAGACTTTCTAAACATTATCAGATCCAGTGGGTCAGACTGCGATGGTGACATGAATCACTGTACAGGGGTTATGTAACACTCACGATACTCACTACATAGGATGCAAAATTAATACACACCTCCTTAGTGCAGGCTGAGACATCAAAGTTTTGGATGTTTTTACAGGAAGAGAAAAAGGTAATGAATTTTGGTGTTTAAACTCTCTGATGCTGATGTTTGACAAATTTGTCATAGCAAGAGATAAATGAACAATTAACAAATCACATTTTTCATTTCAAGGGACCTTAATTGATCTTCAAAACACACTCACACTCTCACACTCACACACACACACACACACACACACAGATCCATATCATTTCAACTGATGATCGACTCAAAGTGAAGCGACAATTATTCATTATCAGTGCTTCTAAACCCTAATCCAGCCTTATAAATCCCTAACCTGTCATCAATGTGACAGCGGGTGGTAGGTGAGCTTGACTTGGGGAAGTGAGGAGGAAATTGAAGGGAATTGGCGAGGTTGCATGGGTTGAGTAAGATCCACAGGTATCAGAAAGAGAGCCCTACCATGTGCAAAACAACACAATTAAGAAGAACGCTTAGCTTAATCACTGAGTGAATCATGCAAATGATGTTTTTTTTCAGTGCCTGCTTTAATGTCGGTCGCTATCGCAGAATACAAATCAGGGACTTAACTCTAATGAAAAGACAAGGGTGAAAGGAGTGGGATGAAACAACAGTGCATCAGTGACAGTGGAGGATTGAGAAGCAGCTGTAGGGAGGAAGTTGGTGAGATGGACTTGGTTCCTGTGACTGCAGTATTCAACTGTGTAAATACTGTTAAGGGCCATTGATTCTTATTTGTAGGAGGTTCTTCTTCCTTGTCCTTGTTTTAGTATCCACAACTCCTCCAGGATGTCTCTGGAGCTCCTCTCCCAGAGGTCATCAAGAGCTCTTCACCCATCAGTAAGGGAAATGGGACTATTCCAGGTTCGGGGTGCATTCTTTTTTTTTAACCCATGTACTGGCTCGTGACCCTTGGGTCTCACATAAGTGGGGGACACCTGAACTTTCTGGGAATATACCGCCCCCTCTTGATTTGGAGGGTGAAATGTAGAGCACTAGCATGTTGTGATCAGTTTGAAAAGGGCTCCTTTAAAAGTCAAACAGTAAACAGAAAGTATTAGATGTTTGTATAGTTTGTTTATTTTGAGTATTCAGCTGGGAGCATATATTTTTCTTTTTTTTTCTTGCAATTTATTTACTCCAAAAAGAGCTCTATATTTTGCACTTTAACTTGATCCTGCTTTTTTTTTTTCCAAATTCAATATTTGTCTGATTAATATTTGACAGCAAAACTTGCAAAGGTTTATCTAAAGCGAGTCAAATAAGGTCATTGCTGGCGTGAAACGAGAAACGCAATATTTCCAAAAAGCAAGAAAACTCAAGTTTTATTGACCAGGAAAAAAAAAAAAAACAACCTCTGGGGATACACAGAAATTACCTCTGCCAAAACCTTCATCAAGTTACATAAGTAAAGAGTCTGGCTGTACGATATTACTTCATTTATTTCAGTCACCTCAGGCTGAATAAAGAGCACTCTAAAGTGAACGGCATTTAAATCAGGCCCGTAAACTTGAAAACACTTCTCTGCTTCGCGACATCACACCAGACTTCAAACACAGATGTGAACTATGCGAACAGATAATTTGGAAAAGGGCGTTTCACTTTGCTCTCTTTAACGTTTCAGAACACACAAACATCACACTGCTGTCAGTCAGAACAATTTTTATTCACAAAAGAATGTTTCGTCCTAACGTGTGATCCACTTCAGAATATCCATTAGGTTCAGTAGTTGTATGAGTGTGTGTTTGTGTGTGCGTGCTGATGACGCAGACTTCAATTCATGCCTTTGTTAAGTAGTGACAGATAATTGCAATATTTTAAGGGTTGCTGCTTCTGGTGTGGGCGGCATGGCTGAGGTGGTGGAGAGTTAGTCACTGGTGAAGAGGTGAAGATGAGCCTGTGGACAGACCGGAGTGGGAAGAAGAGGAGGCTGGAAAAAGGAGACAAACCAGGCACAGATGATACCAAATAAAGATATTAAGATAAAGTCAAGGAAAACCTACTGAGATAGATACCGCTATAACCAAGATTAAGATGAAGATATTAAGATAATCTGTCTCTGTAATTACAAGGATTTTGATGTTCTTTATCCCTCGTTTTAAATGTATAACAAAAAAATTCTTGGATTTCCTTCATTTTCCATTGCATTAATTTTAACATAAATGGTGATGAAAGCAGGTGGCACGGTGGTGCAGTGGTCAGCACTGTCGCCTCACAGCAAGAAGGTTCTGGGTTCAAGCCCTGGTTCCAGCACGGGATCTTTCTGTGTGGAGTCTCCATGTTCTCCCTGTTCCTGTGTGGGTTCTCTCTGGTACTCCAGCTTCCTCCCACAGTCCAAAGACATCAAGAGGGGACGAGGCTGATTGATACTCTAAATTGACCGTAGGTGTGACTGTGAGTGTGAATGGTTGTCTGTCTATGTGTTGGTCCTGTGATGGACTGGTGACCCATCCAGGGTGAACCCCACCTCTTGCCTGAAGGCTGCTGTGATAGGCTCCAGCCTCCCCTCACCCCTAAACAGGATAAGAGGGAGAAGATGAATGGGTGGTGATGAAAGCTAACTAGAGGGCCCACTGAAAATTTTTGCCAAGGGCCCCATCAGACTTTAAAATCACAACTGGGCAGTCCAGTAATGGACAAGTCACTGGTTTGATTCCTTCTCAGAGGCTGTGTGGAGGAGACCCAGAACAGAATGTCTGGTTTGCAACTTGCACGGTAGCCCCCGCCATCAATGTATGTTTGACTTGGTGAATGCGGCAAAACCATAAAGCACCTTGTGTACTGCAAAGAAGGATGAGGTTTGTCATGTTTTTTGTTAATTTGCCAAGTCTCGGATAGAATGCTGCATCTGAAAGTTCTATGAGAAGTGAGCTTCTCTTCATTGGCTCCATATGCACCAACTTTACTGTGCTCCTCCTGACTTTTATCCTTCATAACTTTCTCATCTCTTTCATCCTTATGTCCCATTCCTTCTCTCTGAATTCAGGTTAGAGAGGGCTGATGAGGCTGCAGGACCTTTTTTCTTCTTATCTCAGACCCTCTGTTTCAGCTGACATCAATGCTGTGGAGAAACTTGCAATTCATTACTTTTTGTATGAACCTTCACTTTGTTGTCTGACATTCGATTAAATGTTAACCTTCCAGAAGGTCACCCTCAGTCTAAATCAATCTACTAGGCCTGGGTTCCTGTCAGATCTAGCTAAACTATTGTTAGCTTGCTGCCCCACAGGTATGAGCATCCCAACTCCTCCTCCTTTAGGCCTCCTCTTTATATTGCTGACTGCCCTATTTTTCCTCAACTAAATAAGGACAAGATAAGTAGCTGAACGCACTGTAAAGATGAGTGATACCAGACCATAAATTATAATTGACTTTATAAGATAAGACACTATCAGTTGCAAAGTTCAGACATATGCCACATCTACTTTCTTCCGAGTGTCTCGGTATCTGTCTTCCACCCTTGGTATGTTTGTGTTTTGGGTCAGTTAGCTAGGGTTGTGACATCATACCCCTGAGGCCCCTGTTGATAGTAGAAGACACGAGGCAGCTGGACGTCTGGTCCTCATTCACCCGTTCAAAACATGACCCTGGACCCTCCCCCACAGCACCCTGGTTTACATATGTGCTTACGGTGCACAGTCTAAATAAGTAGATCTTGAATATATCCTTTATCAGCACACACTGATGCAGTAGCATTTTCACCGGCGCAGATAAGCAGCTCATCTCCAGACCAAAGCTCATTGCTCATTCAGTCAAATTAACCGAGACGTGCATCCATGCTGACGGTGCCAGTACTTGTTTAGTTATGGGTCTCGACTCAACTGGCTCCATCGGGTTCACAGTGTAATAAAAAAAGATTAAGCAACATTATCCCCCTGCATAGCTGCACTAATAACAGGCCCCCATTGTTTAGATCCTATTTCCCCCTCAGTGTTTCAATTTTGGATGATATTTGTTAGCATGAGTGCGCGCCCACACACACACATATATAATATAAATAAATACACAACTGTGGGGGGTCTGTTTACAGCGAACAGAGACGTGTGGAGGTCAGATGTAGTTTTCTAATGTTTTTTTTTTTCTCAAACAAACCCACATAGATGCACAGAAATTGTGGACCACTCCTCCGCTGTTTCCCTTTTAAAATTCACCAGGAGACGAGAGAAAAAAAAATCAATCTATTCTGCTTCACACCAGTAGTCAGCCCGGTTTAATGACCCCAAATTGCATCAATCACAGTCCTATTCAAAATCTGTATGTCCATGAAAATGATTGTTGAAGCTAAGGCACAGTTTGATGGAAAGGTTGGTGAGGCAACAGTTTTTTTTCCCATGATGATTCGTGGTTACCTTGGTGACAAGAACAAAAGAGCACTGGTGAAGCACATTATCTTGTCATGACTTCCACACTGGCAAAAAGTATCATTTTTTTTCATTTTAGGGCATGTGAACCCAAGCCCTTGGAATGCTACATGTGATAGAAGTTGGTAATGCAACACAGACAACCTGTCATTGACTTCATTAACAAACATCTAATTAAACCCTTAAAATGTCACAAATAAGTCAATTCCTTCAAAAAAATGAAAATAATGAATCCTCACAGTGTGATGGTCATAAACTGAGTCAGAGTCGGGTGCATGTGTGTGCGTGTGTGGATTTTACATCAGTTTCCGTTTGTTTTAACCTCTTTTTCTTTTTTTCTTTTTTTTTTAAGGGATAGAAACTATTTGTTGTGTTCAAGAACAGCTGTCTGGTATAAATGATGGGAACCGACTCCTGCGGCGGAATAGGCTACAAGTGCTATTTACAACAGCAGTAAAGGACTAGAGCGCACCTATCGGTTGGAGATGATCCATTTTCCCTATCATTTTCGAGGAGTGAATTCAAAGATGAACCCAATCCCATCCAGTAAAAAGAAAAGAAAAATAAAGTATGACCGGCTCCTCATTTATTCCAGATGAAGAGCAGTTAGTGGCAAACTACTTCTGCTTTTCTCAGGGGATAATGTAATATTCCTTCGTGTCCCCATGATGCAGCAATGAGCTCTGACGTCAAGATTCAGGAATCTAGCTTGCGTAGATTTTGACTCCAGAGCATCTCAGCAACCAAGAAATGCCATCTAGGAGCCCTGACAAGGATTCCACTACTGTGTCCTGCACCTGAATTAAAGAGAGAAACACAGGTGGAAAATGTATCCAGTGTTTGATGTTGAAGCCTTTACTGTATGTCTATGAAATACTGAGTGATGGTTACCATCCAGGGGTTGACCAGCTGGGACAAGCTGAGTCTCTTTGCCATGTGAACACAGGGAGTTCGACACCTGATCCTGTTTCCGCTGGTGCATTGCAGGTTAGTGGCCACGGCTGCTTCACCTTCTTCTCGGGAAACACATGAGAGCACCAGCAGAGGCCTGGACGCGGAGCCCCAGGCAGAGCTCAGCACAGCCCGGATCTGAGCCACCTCGGATTCCCTGTCGTCTGCTGAAGACATTTTATTTTTCGTACAATACACGCGATTTTGATTCATATAGAAACATGCATGATGTGGCGAGGTTGTTGTAGACGACCTGTTTTTTCAGGCTCGGCATTTGCCACATAGATGAAACCATCCACCACCTGGCACACCTGCTGCACCTGAGGAGCAGGTTTGTAGATCAGGTGACCCGAGTCGTCGCCTCCCTCTAAAGTGAAGAGTTTATTACTCAAATACTGCTTCTGCTCTCTGGCTCTTTCCCTCTCTGCCCTGCAAACACAAACAGTTCTCATATTAATGAACACACTTACCAACTGCAGCTGAAGATGAACCTTTACCTTTGAATACTACATGCTTACCTGTTGGATGAGTAAAGAGTTAGGATGTTGAATTTGTGCAGGTTGTTGAACATGTAGCTAATCCCTGAGCCAATCCCTAGAACAGATAAAAAAGAAAATCAGATGAGTTGCATCCGTGGAGGTTCTTTCTGATGAATTGTCAATGACGATGGTCCAATACAGCCACCTACTGGTGGACACATCATCCTGCAACGTGTAACAACATGTTCCCTTGTCTGTATTCCCTCAAGACTGTGGATAGACAGACCGTAAAACTGATCACAACTTTAGTACCAATGGTAATAAATGTGAAGAGGATCAGTTAAGGGGACAGCGATCTCACCATTAATCTGTCTGTGAGGAGTGCCCGACACAGGAAGCAGATCTGGGGCGTGCATGAGCCTTGTGACTAAAGAGACATCCAGCTGCTCCATGCCAGGCCCAAACATGGCGTAACGTGGCTCGGCTGAGGGCACCAAAGACTGCAGCAGCGAGGTCACCACCTGGTATGGAGCTCGTGAAGGAAGCCATTTTTGTCTGCAGGAGGGGCATCCTTTCAAGTACCTATTGAGACAAAAATGATGGTCTAAGACATCGTAGTCCAACAGTATTGGGCTAGTAAGATATCAGAGGAAGGAGTCACCCACTCTGCCATGTAGTCTGGTCTTGCTTTCATCCCTTCATCTCTGCCTTCTTCCGTATCATCAAGGAACTCATTGTCACTAATTGTTGGTGCCTCCAGCAAATCTAACTGTGGCATGGTTAAATGATCTATTGAAGGCCAGTAGGGGAAGTCCCTGAACAGGAAGAATCGCCATAGCAATGGGTCTCGTACCATGGCCCTCCAGTATTGACTGGTCGCTCCCAGGCGGCAGATATCCACCGGTGACAAATAGGTCATGATGAGGAACTGCAAGTCCACCTTCACAAAGGAGGATAATGAAATTATTTGAAAATTTAAAAAAAAAAGAAAAAAAGAGGCTCTATAATCCCAACAAACTATTTTTTTTCCAGGTCCTTGTATTTCAAAAACAGAAAGCTCATATCAATGAATAGTGAATGTTCAGCCTTCAGCCACTGCGCTACAACTAATTCACCCTCATGGAACCAGCAGTCCAGTTAGTTTCTAGCTGGATATTTAAAAGACTTTCACCCCAGACCCAGAGGTTTCCTGGCTTGGTGCCCTCTCACACATTACTGTAAAAAAAAAAAAAAAAAAAAAAAAAGCTTCTTAGGGACCAACAATAGATTATTGTTCGAATGACACACAATTATAGTTATTTTAGTGTACATCAGTGGAAAACGTGCTGAAAGCTTTTAGATAAATTGGTCTCGTATGAATCACTTATTTTGATTTAAGTATTATAAATTCAAAATTCTGAATTGGAAATGATTGATAGTTTGATTTTGTTTTGGCCCTGCGACTCCAAATCAAAGCCAGATATTACTGCTTCACGAGGCAAAAAGAACACATCTGTTTTTTATGAAATTCCATTTTTTTATAGCATCAAAATATTCGCATAAAGTAGAAACGGCAGTAAAATTGTATAAAAAAAGAGTTCTATTAGTCCAGTTGAGAAAGAGTTCAACGAGTATTCATTTGGAGTCACGCCGACAGATATCAGATTAATCAATACACAAAAAAATACAACCGTACTAAAAGGGGCGTGCCTCGTCTAGTTTTTTTTTTTTTTTTTTTACTGCTATGGGCTACTGATTATTGTCATTCACAGTCTTTTATTGATAGTTACTGAGTGAAACGACAGTGACTGAGAGCGACCGTTTGGAGGTTCAGAATCGCCTTTTTTCCCTGCAACACCGGGATAAACCGACGAGGAGGTGGCGGAGGTGGACCAACTTCAGTGTTGTTTTACCGATAATCTGTCCAGAAACCCCAGGTGTGGCTCTTCTCCTCCGACGTCCATGACCGCATCCCTGTTAACTCTCGCACTGTTGGGAAAATATGCGTCTCTGAAGCGCCTGAGGCTCCGGATAACTACAGACTCTCTGAGCGGCTGCATTTTTCCTGGTTCTGCCATGACACACGATAATACGACTCCAGCAGAAATTGCCGTTTCCCCATCTGACCACTTCCTTGTAACTGCCGGTAGTACCGCATTGTGGGTAATGTAGTTCATATATTAAGCCGTTACAAAGAAAAAAAATATACATATATATACACACACCCACATATATATATATAAATATATATATGTGGGTGTGTGTATGCGCAAGTACACGCCACAAGGCAAAATGAACATCTTCCTTAAAACAAAGTGGGTGTTTATTGTCAGCAAGGACATAAAAACAGAAAATTATTTTCATCCAAACAACACAGATTTTCTAATAATAGTTAAACTATTAAAGTTAATGAAGTGGCAGAAAAAAATGGTTCTTGTCATTGATGGGAATACAAGTGGTGCATTACAAAGCTGGAATGAATAAACATACGTCACTTTATGAACATCTTTCTTTTGGGTGCATTTAAACCCACTTACACACTGTATAATAATGTATGCAAATATCATATATTAAAAGCATAACAAAATGGCAACAAAACAATAAATAAAAATGTTACTGTGCAATGTTTCATTTCCAGCTGGATTATCTTTAATCTTGTAAGAATCTTAAAAAAGAAGAAAATGTCTTTTTTTAATTAATAACTTTTTTATATTAATATTAATGTTATTATAACACATTCTCAGAGCAAAACAAGTGCCCCAGTCAACAGTCTGG
Organism: Aulostomus chinensis; assembly: GCF_037954235.1. Taxonomy (NCBI): domain Eukaryota; kingdom Metazoa; phylum Chordata; class Actinopteri; order Syngnathiformes; family Aulostomidae; genus Aulostomus; species Aulostomus chinensis. The sequence continues at coordinate 9,831,616 of NC_141325.1, forward strand.
AATCAGGATGATAACTGCTTTTTCAGCAGAACAGGGCAAATTATTATTCAACAGGCTTGTCTGCAGCCCCTGCCAGTTTTACACCACCTGTCTTATTCTCTATAATCTCTCATTCACCTGCTTTGGCCAGGGCCGCCTGGCGGGGGATGAGGTTGCCTGTTGACACTGATCTAAAGGCTCCTTTCCTGAATTACATTTCTCGTCTTAGCCTTCCGCAACACTGTCCCCCACCTGATGGGCTCCTCTTTTATTTGGGGTTGACACACACTGAATACTGATCTTAGATCTGTGCCTGAGGGCAACTTCAACACAGAAGCAGCTCGCTTCACTGTAAAATACTAAGGATTTCCTTGGCATTCTCTGTGTTCCAGCCCTGGCCCTGCAGAGGGCCCTCACAGGCAAGAACATATTTGTTGAGGATCTGTGTGCCAATGTCCCGAAACTGGAGGCGATCTTCTTTACAATCCATAGTGTCGGCGCTGCAGTCCTCGTACTTAACTGCCCAGAAGCACATTTCACCAATGTACATCATCGTCAACAGGTGTGTGTCCGAGAAGATGCCTGGTCAGAGAGGAAGCAGGTAATGAGCACGATTAACTGGTAGCACAGCCATTCTGTCATTCAAACATAACCGATAGAACTGTTACCTTCAGACAGGAAGTTTGCTGTAGCGGTGTCATGGAACACCACCCCATCGTTGAGCTTCACAGAGTTCCTCACCTGCAACATCCGCATCAAGTAGCGCACTCCTTCCTGAATACACTGGACGAAGATATAGGAGACCAATTGGAATAAAAGCAAAGAAAGCAATAAAAAATGTCCCTTGATATTAAACCAATTTTCACCAAAGAAAAAAAAGTCTGAGGATCAGTTAAGCTCACAATTCCATTTCTCCAGTGAAATTTATTGGTTTTGAAACAATCATTTTCACAGTATGGCACCTTAAGGAAAGTCTCCTTGTTTTTCTTGATCCATTGTTTTCGTTGATGGAGGGTGTGGCAGTACATGTACAGCAGAGCTCCGCGTCTCCAATAGAGGCATTCTAATAGCTCCAGGCCCAACACTGCCTGCACCTACAGCAGACCAAAGGACATGAATAGAACCATCACACAGAAGCGCAGCTGTTCTTTGTGTTCCTATATATAAAGTAAAAGGTATTAAAAAAGGTGCAGACACTAAGCTGACATCAAGCAGTATTAAAAATCTATGTTTTGCAGGTTCAACATACAGCAATAGTACTACGCAACTTGAAAACACTAACAGGCCTTTAACCACAGACAGGATTCCGTTCTTGTTTGCTAACCTTATACTGAACTGTTCCATATATTTTCACCAACAGTTAATTAGATCCAAATCCCCAAATCAGGTTGGGAACCAAAAATATTTGGTTCTCCCTGGCAATAGTGATGACATCTCCCAGCCTTCCTCCTCATTGTGTGGAGATACACAAGTGATGATGTGGCCACATGTGACAGCAATCCGAGTACCATCCAGCAGCAACTTGTCACCCACATGTGAGCCAGTGCAATGAATGAGTGGTTTGTTTGGTTAGTTGGGTTTCAGTTCTTGACATTGCATACTTCTAATCTCTGTATGGGGAATGCACTTTTACTCTTCACCATCTGTTTTTTTTCATCATCATCCTGCTGTAGTTCAGGATGTTAAGTGCAGGTGCAGCTCTGCTGGTGATGTGATGGTTCAGCTCTAAACAGTTGAGAATGCAAGCTTGTTCAGTAGAAACAAAAACAAGGCTCCAAAAATCTCAAAACTGCATTGTTTCGTGAACCTGCTCTAATCTGGTATGTGGAATGATGTCTCTCATTCTGAGGCCCATTTTTTGCACATGTAGAATGAAGTAAAAAAGCCTAAAACAACACCACAAGCATTGACAAACATACCTCTTGTGCTGGTGCTAGTCTCCCTGCCAAAACCTCTGGCTCTGTCAGATCCTGCAGCAGCTGCTGGATTTTAAATGGTGAACAGTCCTCAGGGAACTCCTGGTCCACCAATTTATTTTCTTCATAAAATGTGATGTCTAGGATCACCTACAGAGCAAAAGACTAAAATATTAATGTCCACAAAACACTGTAAAAGAAGACAAACATTTTGAAAATACCACAAACCCATCAGAAACTGGCCCCATCTTCTCACCTAATTCAAGGAAACTAGTAGGGCAGATCTCATCAGAGATACAAGCAATCTCTCCTAATACTTGAACACTAGTTGTTATTTGATTCTAATAAGCTATGTTAACTCAATGACAATAGCCTTTAGAAGAAACTTTAACTTAAGTGGTTATAAATGATTATACATATTCAAAAGCTAGGCAAAAAACCTCTGGGTTTGACATTTACATGGGTGGAATAATGATAATACTACAGACAGAAAGACAATCCACAGCAATCGTGCCAATGATTCATCTCATTTGCTAGGTAAAACGAAGATCTTAGAGTACAGTAGTTCACTTTGTCTGACTCAATTTGCAGACATCACCTTGAATGTGGGGAACCTGACACTATGGTCATCCGACAAGCAGCTGCTCACTAGTCCTTTGAAATGTAAGGTAAAGGGTATAGTGCTTTTTCTGTGTAAAAATTGTGTAACAATTTCCCCATATATGTTTGATCATTCCCTGGCATTGAGCACCCTCGGCAAGGGGAGGTTCCAAAGTCTGGGTCTCCTCTGACAAAGCTTAGAAAATCTTTATAGATGTGTTTCTGTATTTAGAATCAATAATATGTTATTAGATTCCATAATGACAGTTGTTTCTCATTGCAAAACAGTTACAATCTCGAGTTGCATGCATGGCTTCAGTTCAAAGTTCATAGAAATGAACTCCTTGTATTTTTTAATTAATTTAAACACAGAATAACTGAAAGTGGTTGCTGACACCTGCTATTGATTCACACATGATTAAATACATAAGAAGGAAAAGAAGTAAATTTCCCCATAAAGCTACTCTGATTGCATAACCACATCTTGAACCAAATCACATATATGCAAGCCGTTCTACATGATGTCCCCTGATAATATTCTTTTACCTCCATCCAGTGAGCCTCCCTGGGGACCCCCACCTTGCACCTAAAAACTTGGTTTTCTGTGGCTTTCACTCGACCTATAATTAGTGACTTTTGGTAAACTTTCTGTGCACTTTGACACCAAGTTGCTAACTTGAGTTTGACTTGACATTCTTTTAAACATAAACAATCATATTTATACCAATCAATCACGGGGCCAGGCATTAAGAGTTTAATATAATGCAGTACCTGTGTGTAATCCTGGAGAAGCTTGGAGAGGCTGCTGCTCTCCCCTCCTGGTCTGTAATAGCTTTTCAACTTCTCTAGTATGGCAGATGCATTCTGTAAATAGTCATCATCTATGGAAGAATGATATGTTAACATAATACAAATTACAGCCATCATATCACGAACACTGCAGAGTTATGCACTTCAGAGTTTGCCTCAAACAATTTCCGTAACGGTCACGATATTAACCCATTAAATGAAAAAACAAGAGCATTTGTATCTCCAAGGGTTTTAAAGTTAAAACGTAATGAACAAAATGAAAGAATAATTTTGAAATCAAGGTAACGGTACTTCATAAAATTATGTGACGCCCAAGCCCAGTTACGTATCATCTGCAGGGGGGGAATTTGTCCTCATAAGCAGTTTTAGCTAACGTTAGCAAGCAGACCAACGCACGTCCTTAAATTTACAAAAATATATATACATATATCAGTCAGTGAATAGCAAAACGTCAACACAGCCTTACATTTAATGAACAAGTATAACGTCATTCTAATGAAAGATGCATACGTTGTCCGCCAGTAAAAAGTTCGTCAGTGCATCATTTTAAACGTATGATACGACGTTTCATCAGAACGCAGCTGTTGTTATGGTTGCGAGCTAACGTTATGTCAGATAGCCAGCATGCTAGTTGGCTAATGAACTAAACAAAGCTGTCAAACGCGCGCACACACGACGTTGAGAACGTCCACATGCGGTTACTTTAACAACGTTCTTGCTCATACCTTGTTTTTCAGCTCTGAGACTGGAACACTTGATGTCTAACTCAAATATCCTTCCCTCCAACTCCAAACCTTGTCGCCTGTAGTCGTCGGCCATGACTAAACGTATACGTCACGTGAGGAGGAGGAGGAGGAGGAGGAGGTGTGTGTGTGTGTGTGTGTGTGTGTGTGTGTGTGTGTGTGTGTGGGGGGGGGGGTCATGTGGTGGTGGTGGTGGTGGTGGTGGGGTATTACTTCTTCTTCAGTTGAGTTTTGTGGCGGTTAGCAACGTTATGTGTTGCATTATCTCCATCTACCGGATGTTTATATATGTTATATATCTGTAACTTCAGAAATTATTAACAGTGTTCACCCGACGCCACCCCCCAATGATGGTGTGAATCCTTCCCCCGGCGTGGTATCAAGCACCATCGTAATTTTATCACATTTATTATTATCTATTTATTGTAGGTATCTATACGATATATCCCCAAGGCAATAAATGCAGAATGTAGTGACTTGTCCATTCTAATAACGTTCCTTTTTTTTCCAATTCAATTTTTTGGGGGGTCAACATTCCGGTTCTCTTTGACTCGCCGCGTGTTCACTCTTTTCCTCTCAAATCCGCTCACAGCTTTAGTACCAACTATCTTTGAATTTCAACACTCTTTACATACATTTTAGACCTTGCACCCTGCACAATTGTTTCCTCCACATTGAATACAATTTGCACGTCTGGCTATTTCCTCTGCATTCTTCTTCTCCGTACCAGTTTTCACTTCCACTTCTTCCTCATGCAACTTCATAATCTTGACGAGAGAAAAAAAAAACACCTGGGATGAGCCTCACTTCTTCCTGGTGCCGGCCGAATTTATTCTATTGGATTTTCTCCGGTCTTATTTTTCAATTTCACTCGCTGACACCCCCCCCCCCAAAAAAAAAAAAAAACAACAAAAAAACAGTGGCAGTGCTGGTGAGGGGGGGGGGGGATTATACCCACGTCTTCTCATTCTTGTATTGTTTTATTAATGTAATGAATGGAGTAAAGTGGGGTTTATTATTTGACTGTGGTCATTATAATTAATGCATCACACCTGTGAGGTCGAACATCATCATTTTGCGTAGTGGTGGTAATAAATACGTTAAACGTCTGTGGCCTATCTTTCTCCTGCTGCATTCACGAAATACAAAAGAAAGAAATGGGAATTATGTCTAACTTAAATTAATCAACCCGCGAATTGAAGATAAATTGATTACACGGGCACATCTTTACTTGTACTTGTACTCTTTTTTCCACAAATTTCGTACAGTAAAATAGCACATACTGGAGCTTTTTATGCAGGGAAACTTTTTTTTAGTCGTAACGTTGTTATAATGTGGAAACTTATAATTACGATAACAGTAAATGCATCACTTGTCCTGCCCATTGATACACCAGCCAATGTCATTCTAGCGTTGACTTTTCGGTGTGTGAGCTAAAGCTAGCAGGCAGCAGCCACACGTCGCCACTGTTCAGCCCGTATCGTTTGTTGTCTCCCGTCTGGGTTCTCGCCCTCCTACTTCATCTCCCCTTACTGTGACTCTAAAAACATGGCGGCCCTTAAAGCCTTTTGCAGAGCAGAGACTTTATTCTTCAATCGCCTGTGTGGTCCGTACAGAATCACTTTCAGCCTTCCACTGAGCAAGGTCGGTATACAAGTGTTTATTTTATTGAGCTGAATTCTCAAATGCATGGAGATGGTTGTGCATGGTTGTACAAGATTGAAAGGTCACAGTATTACAAGAATAAATCCTCTAGTTATCCTCACATTTTTATTATTTGCACGTTGCGAATTTAGCTTAGTAACCATCTCCTCCTTATGTTTGCTCTCCATTTTTTTTGTTATTGATAACATCGTTAATTGACCTCAAACTGCTATCCCGAGCTAACTTTATCTGGATCAGATTTAATCTCAAATCTTTGTGGATTTGAGAAGTTTGTTCCACAACTTATTCAACAGTAAGGGTCACTGATTTCACTTGAACTGCATTTCAAATGTTACTTTATTGCCGAGGTGTGTGTTTGTTTGTTTGTTTGTATGTGTGTGAGTGTATGTGTGTGTGTGGGCGCGTGTGGAGTGTGTTGATGGTGAAATGGTCAGAAAAGCTATCATAACCCACCACAATTTAGCCACGCTGGAGTACAACAGTCACATTTGGTAGAAAATTTGGTAATGCATGAAGAGCAATATGTATAAATCAACAGTCCGAGACTGAATGAATTGAAGGTAAAAGTATGTACTTTAAAAAAAGGTAAAAGTTGCTCCCTCTGAGGAACTGCAGCCGGCTCTGAAAGTGACAGGCTCCCCTCATTTCGTATCTCGTCTCCTCCATCCTCTGTCCTCCTGCCTGTGACCTGGAAATCAACCTCATCTTTAAAGAGACTTTCACATGATAAAAAATTTGTTATCAAAAGCTGTGCCAGGTTTCTAAGCAACAAAAATGGCTAAGTTACCTTTAGCATTGTTTTGAACAAGTTTTCAAGCTACTGTATATATCTAATTATTGTTGATGTTTGGCTGTGCATTGCATTCCTTTTCAGAGATTGCGATTACTTGTGAATGCAATATTTTGCAGTCTAGGAATTCATTGGTTGCACTCTGAAAAGGTCGGCTGCAGCAGAGTTGAAATTATTTAAACTTGGAGCACTTTGTAGGTGTTCCGAGCGGTGCCTGTGGGGAGAAGTTTTTCTGCTGATCATTTGTTGCTGCCTCAAGGATGTTTCAGTTCCTAAATTGCACCTGAATGAGAGGGGTTTCCTGCCCCAACCTGCCCTGAAAGAGTAGATGCTAAACCAAAAGCAGTGGGTTAGAGCCAGTCTCTCACACGGCCTCACTAGAAATTACCAGAAAAACAGGACAAATCTACATTCAATTAAATGACCAGCAAGACTGTGGTATGGACACTGTGTGTCACATGTACACGTTTGCTTATCAGTCAAAGCTTTGTAGCACGTGCATGGACAGTGGACCTGTTGGTGCTGACAGGATAGACTGCCGTTCGGGTCAGGTATCCTGACTCAAACCGAATACGCTCTCTCTCAACCACTGGCCTCCATCTCGGAGCGGAGGAAGAGGGAAACTTTCACCTGTAGATATCATTCAGCATATTGATGACCCCGCCAGTCGATATTTCTCGAGGATTTGTTTACAGTGACATCAGCAAAATCCATGCTTTGTCACATCAGCAAAATGACAAATGTCCACACAAAGACTTGTTGTCTGAATGAAATTCAAATTCATTAACTCTGACGTGGAGTAAAGTAAGATTTGTTCACGTGTAGAAACCTACATGCAACCCTCAACTTTGCTTTTATGCAATTTATACTTGCAAAACTTCCTACATTTGTAGGATTAGAAAGAGGACAAGTTCACAATGGATACCATGATATGGAAGCGTAATGGGATATTTTGATTCTCTACCCGTTATGACCTTTGCCAGAGAAACAAGTGGCATCAAAAACAACTATATTGAAAATAGAGAAGGACTGGAGAGGACATGGGGTCAGTGGTGGCACAGAGGATTTTCAGTTTGAGTCCTCGGCAAACTTTGTTGGGTTTGGACTCTCGGCTATGGGCTCCTCTAATTCTTGGCTCCTTTTGTAGTAGGATTTGTTCAGCAGTGGTGCTTATCTTTCCTTTTCACAACTAAATAAACTGGATCAGTTCTTTCAACTGTACAAACATATTAGCTGTCCCCAGGCACTGGTATCCTTTTATTTAACTAGCCATGTTTCCCTACTACTGTATACTGATATGCGTCCGTTCAAAATTACTTCATGTGAATTAACTGAGACTGTCTGCTTCTCTCTTCAGACTTGCGGCTGCTACTTTTCTACCTCCAGCCATAGAAGTTCGCAATTCTACTCCGATCCTGCAGAGGCAGTAAAAGACATCCCCAATGGCGCTACTATACTGGTGGGAGGTAAAGGGCAAAAAAAGAAGTTCATTGACCCAATGTCTGTCATTAAACATCACCAGAAAATAAGCAGCAAAATCAGAATTTTGTTCATTCAAGTTCATTGCTGTCTGCTTCATTGGTATATTACTGTCCTCACAGGGAACACATATCCCATTATTTACTGTTCAGTTCGTGGAAACATTTTCCACCATCATCTCTTTATACGGGGAAAAACAGGAAGAGCAGCAACACAATGTAGAAAGGCTGAGTAAGGTACTGGGCATGAATTACCTGCAGCCATAAGAGCTGCTGGAGAGATCATGTGACTTCTGTTTTCATTCCGTCTAAATTTGAAATGCACCAAACACTTTGTGGCTGTAATTTTTGTTCTTGTTGTTGTTTTATCCATAACACTTCTTGGCTGTCCCTCATGTTTCAACACAGGCTTCGGATTATGTGGAATCCCAGAGAATCTAATCAATAGTTTACTGAAGACTGGTGTGAAGGGTCTCACTGCAGTCAGCAACAATGCAGGGTAAGTGTGTGTACAGCTATGCTCAACACACAAGCAGGTGCCCTCATCTAAATGTATAGGCAGGTGACCAAATGAAGGAAAAAAGCACTATAACGTGCTGCGGGATGATTTCACAGCTGCATCGTTGTCCGTAGTCGAGATGGTCTGAGTCTGGTTAGAAACTAACCCTGGGTTGAATGTGATCTGCACCTAATCTGTCCCTAAACAAGTCCTGGAACTTGGTGTGCTTGCTTTTTTGGACACTACAGAACATAAACTGTCGCAGCTTCCATTGTTGTGAAGAGTTTGAAACATATGCATTCAAAATATTAGAAATAAGCAGCTGTCCCGATCACAGGACCTTCTTCCTACCTCAGTCCTTATTTTTATTGAGCTTTTAATGTTGAATATGAAAGAGGTTCACATTATCACGGGTTTGGGTGATTAAAAAAAGTGTAGCACCAGTACTTAAACTTAGTCCAGATTCATTCTTTTTTTATTTTATTTCAGGGAAAGTATGTTGTCTCTATTCACATGATGTCAGTGCATGATAATCATCATCAAGGCAGTGATTATTTCCTCTGATGAAGAGGGAACAGAGGAAGTAAAAGAGACGCCCTCCGGTGTATCTCTTTACTTAGTCTTAAGCCTTGCTTTAAACCAGTGATGGAGTCACTGTTCAGTTTCCATGTAGACCTGTTTTTAAATTCATCATGGAGAGGTATTAGTGTCCTTGCTGCACCTGGAGAAATGCCCCCCAAATTAGCTGCTGATAAGTTATCAGACTAGAAGGCATAAGGAAAAGCAGTGACAGCCCTTGGTGGTCACATGCTTGTGTGTGTGTGTGTGTGTGTGTGTGTGTGTGTGCGCGCGCGCGCGTGCATGCATGCGCGTGTGTGTGTAGGACAAAGTTTCTAGAAATAGCCTACTTCTGTGCAGTATTGTTTTCTTTTATGGTGCGTGACAGTCAGCTGCCCAGTTATGAGTTGGGCTTCATCTGCAGTATCTCAGACTGCTTTTGCTAGCAAGGCAACACTTGTCTCAGTATAAATGATCATTGATACAGGAAAAGAATGAAAACCTCTTTTGAATTTCGACTTCTAACATGAAATACAGCTTGAAGTACTACTCAAAGGTTGCATGAAACACATGAAGCAAAGAAAGGCATGCTTGAAGAGCAGTATGTCAAGAGACAAGTTTCTTGAGTTTTGTAGCCACAGTCAAGGTTTACTTGAAGCAGGGACCCACATCGACAGCTGAGATCTTCACTGCCGGCACTGTCCAGCATGTGGCTGATGTCTCATAAACAATTAGCTACATGCTTTGAAAATCACTTGTTTTGTCTGCATTCTTCAATGAATGCAACGTTCTTCCACTCAGTAAAACTTGTTGATGACATAGCAACCCTGAAACTTGAGACAGACAAAACCTGTGGCCTGTAACCTGAAGCAGGATGGTCTGGTCAGCAGGGCGAACTGGAGGTTTTACCCTGGTTTTCATTGTCACCATGGTGGGTCACTTCTCAGTGAGTTGTATCACCATGGTAACTGGTGCTGCAGACGAAATGTGCTCCAGAGGAGGAGAGGATCAAGATAAGAGAGCAGAACATATAAAATGTCGACTGACTAATCTGTTTTCCTGGGAAATGATGTCATCATTCCTGGACACCAACTATCCTTTCTGGCTTTGGCTGCATTTTCACTGATAACCATGATCACGTCCTGGTTCAGTAGACCACGGTGCAGAAGTGCGCTGGTCCATTAACTCACGCCAGTTTGGTGTGAAAGGGGCTCAAGTGAACCTGACTGGAGTAAAGTACTACCTCAACTTTGAAAAGTCTCATCTACACTGGCGATAGAAGTAGGGGCTTCTCACTGTTTGAATGGACTTTTGTTTCCATGATATGTACCGACTGATGAATTGTGTTAGTGTGCTCATCGGTAGTTTGTCGTCGCTCTTGGACTTTGATCTTTGGCGAGTATTGATTTTGTTATTTGTGTTATTAAGCCTGCTTTGTGCTCCTACAGGTTTTCCCTCAGCTGCCACGTGTTGTTGGTAAAGGTTATATCCACTCACTGATGTTGTTTATCTAGCTTAGTTTTGGACTCTCTCTGAAAAAGTATATTGAAAGTTCTCCTGCATTTTGGGAACTACAGTACATGAAGTACATTTTCTGTTGTACATGTGTGTGCTTGGCTGCCAATATAAAATACTGCCAAATACTGGTTTGACGGGGCCTGTAGAGAGAGAAAGGCATCATCTACTTTATATTGGACTGAGGGGAGGGAGGGGAGCTGAGCATTAATATACATTCATGTTAGCAGGAATGTCTTTCACATGATGTTTTGATTATTCTAAATGCTACCAGGCCCATTTCTTTTCTTTTCTTTTTGATTGATGAAGAGGTAATTATGTAACATTTAATTTCAGAGGGAAGATCCCTAAAGCTGCAAACACTCTGTCTTTTCTCTATTGTCTCATTGGATTGTTAATTCCTCTCTCAGTGGAACAGGCAAAACAATTACTGCACTGTTGGTGTAAAGACTTGATTTGATACTGACGATGCTGCAGACATGATTATGGAACTGCAAAGGAATACACACTACCAGTCAAAATTTTAGATACACCTGCTCATTCATTGTTTTTTTCTTTATTTTCACTACTTTCTACAGTGTAGGTGCAGACTGAAGACATCAAATATATGAGGCAAGATATATAGAATTATGTAGCGAAGAATTATTTTTTTTTAAAATAACTCTTAAGTATGTTTTATATTTTAGATTCCTCAAAGTAGCCACCCTTTGCTTTGTTAACAGCGCTGCAGACCCTTGGCCTTCTCTCAGTGAGCTTCTTGATGTCGTCACCTAAAATGCTTTCACTTCTTCACGTTTGCCTTGTCAGGGTTCAATTTCTTGCCTTCTTAATGGGGTTGGGACCATCAGTTGTGCTGTGCAGAAGTCAGGTTGGTACACAGCTGACAGACCTATTCGACAACTGTTTGGTTCTTGCCATCATGTGAACTCTATCAGCTAATTAAAGAGAAACGACAGTCCATCATTACTTAAAGAACTGAAGGTCAGTCAGTCTACGAATTGCAAAAAACTTTGAAACGTGTCCCCAAGTACAGTCGCAAAAACACTCGAGCGCTAAAACAAAACTGGTTCACATGAGGACGTCCCCAGGAAAGGAAGACCAAGAGTCTCCTCTGCTGCTGAGGATGAGTTCATCCGAGTCACCAGCCTCAGAGATCACAAGTTAACAGCTCCTCAGATTAGAGCCCAGATAAATGCCGAGTTCTCGTAGCAGAATCATCTCTGCATCAACCTTTCAGAGAAGACTTCTGCTTGTTGCACAAAGGCCTGATTGGCGCAGAGATTTGTTTGGGCCAAGAAACACAAGGAATGGACATTGGACTGGTAGAAATCTGTGCTTTGGTCTGATGAGTCCAAATTTGAGATTTTTGCTTCCACCTGCCGTGTCTTTGTGCGATGCATAAAAGGTGAACTGATGGGCTCTGCATGTATGGTTCCCACCGTGAAACATAGAGGAGGTATGATGGCGTGGGGGGGCTTTGCTGGGGTCACTGTTTGTTGGGGATTTATTCAAAATTGAAGGCCCACTGAACCAGCATGGCTACCGCAGCATCCTGCAGCGACACGCCATCCCATCCGGTTTGTGTTTCGTTGGACCATCATTTATTTCTCAAGAGGACAACGACCCCAAACTCAATATGTACAATGTAAATAGTAATCAAAATGAAGAAAAACCATTAAATGAGAAGATGTGTCCAAATTTTTGACAGGAATTGTAGCTTTTTCATGTTGGCTCACTGGGAATGTTACTTGCAGGCTGAGAGTTTAGTGCCGGTAAACCAAAGTGATTTCATTTATTCAAGGAGAATATGCAGGTTATACTGTTGATACAGTAGACAGATTGTGGAACGTGCACATGTCTTTGTTTGGTTATTTTGGGATTATGGTGGACTTCTGGCTGTGGTGTCTCTCCACCATTGAGGGAGTGAATGGAAACAGTGACCCAGCTGTTTCTGTATACAGCGTAATACGAGACGGGAGAATCAACTGTACAATGATTACTGAGCTGTGACAGAACACTTTCCCACCTTTCAACTTTCTATTTATGCTTTAATCAGCTGCTACAGGAATGTTGTGCCAATACAATCAATTGTTTTGTAAAAGACAGAGAACGTCCCATTTTATATCACTGCAACTGTTTTCTGTGGCATTTTCTTTTAGTTGACAAGATTAAAAAAAAATCTTGGTTGCCATAGTATGTCGGTCAGTCCTGTTGGTATTCTGTGCGCTCATGGCCTAGATATCTTAACAGCTGTCTGAAGAATCGAGAACAAAGCAGTGGTTCCTGATTCTCAGCTTGTCAGGATAGAAAAAGGGAGAGGAGGAAACTGTTCCTTACACGGCTCAGCTCTCCTGTCTGCCGTGAGCTTCCGAACCTGAGCCGGAGCAGGAGAGGACTAAAGAAAGACTACACGCCCATCTGATTGTCCTTTTATCTTGTATCACAAGATAGGGCCTTGTCACAGGCACTTTTAGTAGTTTTAGGAAGACTGTGCTCTCATTGGTTAATGACTGACCAGCCTAGTCTTTAACAAGGGCAATTATTGAATCACTGGAGTAACACAATAACTTTCCTCAGTGACACAAAGTTAGGACAAGCTTTGAAATACGAGTTTAAAGATAAATTTGTAACTTTTAGCCAGAACCTTTCACCTCAATCTTCCAACTAATGGAGTGGCACAGGAATGAGTTCTAAAACCAAGAAATAAGTCGGCACTGTTGAGCATCCAGTTCCCCCTCTGCAAGTCTCTTGGTTTCCATTGAAATACCTGAGATAAGGTCATACATGCTGAAGAGTTTTGCTCTACTGATTAAATGACATTACCACATTCATTGTTTTCAAAGCCTTTTTATGTGTCTTTAGAAATGATGGTCGCCAACATTCGGTTTTACAAAAATGCAGAGGTTGTTGTGAACCTTCAACATCGTCACACCGAAAAAAACAGAAGTGAGGAAGCTTATTTTCAATGTAGTTTCTTCACAGGCTCACGTTAGCTTTGTACTGCTAGCGATTAAATTGATGCTTCAAAACTCATGAAACGTGTGCTGGTTTGTGGAAATGATCTGCTAAAACCAAACATGCGGCAGACAGTTTGTTTTCAGCAATAATCCAAAATCCAGTGGGAAAAAAATCTCACCAGCTTTCGGTCATGGAACCCACAGTGATGCTAACTTCTGGAGGGGTCCTTAAAAAAGCGTCATTCCTGTAGCACTCTATGGGGGGCAGCATATAAGCAGACACCTGGGCTTTCCAACTCCAGCAAGGAACTTAGAAAACGCTGAGTAATTTTGCGCCAATGAATTCTCTGGGTTTGTTCACCAGTGAGTGTACGATGGAGCGTGTGGTAGAGGGCTACGGCATCAGCCCCACCAGTTGGTTACAGTGAGGCAAGAGCAGGGTTGGAACATCAAGATCTCCCCATTTACATTCCCTTTCCAATCACGAAGTGATATTGTTTGAAAGAACCAGCTGATGTGTGACGTGTTTTTATTGCACAGCGAACTAATTGTCTTGATGAACTAGGACGTGCTGATGAGTCCAGTGGCTGCTGCACTTTTTGGCGTTCTCATTACGGACGTGGCTCTGCTGTAGTTGGGCTTTACTCCGTCTCTAATAACATGAGACGGGAGCTGAGTAAGTTGGCTCGGCATTGAGTTAACGCTTGAAATAAGCTCTCTGGGGATTTATAGTGGGAATTATCTTCCAGATTGTAGAAAATGAGACAGTGATTGACGATGAATAGAGGAGCCTGACTAACAGCGATAGGATGCATGTCAGAAATGAAGGAAATATCTGTTCTCTGTGTACCTTTTTCATAAATCATTATTTAAACAGAATTACACAACTAAATTTGACACACGTGTAAAAGAAAAGAATCTCAAAGACCTGTTTTGAATGTGTTCAAATTGCAGAGTGTAATAGACCTTTTTAAGAGTCTGGTATGGTTGTTTTCTTAAGAGTGGATAACTTCGGCCTGGGCCTGCTCCTTCAGACGAAGCAGATCAAGAGGATGATCTCTTCATATGTTGGGGAGAACGCAGAGTTTGAGCGACAGTACCTGGCTGGGGAGTTGGAGGTGGAGCTCACACCACAGGTAGGTCAGAAAAACAAACAAAAAAAACCCCAAAACGATGCAAATGAAATGCCATCATTGAAATGAATGAATGAATTTCAATGTCTATTATTACGCACGCAAGAAATGAAGCAATCAAGTGTGTAGCTGTTACTCTTAGCCTCAACTGTCACATTTCCATTCTAGGGTACTCTGGCAGAGAGAATCAGGGCGGGGGGTGCTGGCATTCCGGCCTTCTTCACCGCCACTGGCTACGGCACTCTGATCCAAGAGGGAGGCTCTCCTATCAAGTACAACAAAGATGGCAGCATCGCCATCGCCAGCGAGGAGAGAGAGGTACTGAGGTCTGAAGGTTAGAAGCAGAACTGATTGAAACAACAACACCAGGCCTGATGACCGATTTATTGATTGTGATCAGTTCTGATGGTAAATGCGCCCATTGGCACAAATGGCCTCTCTGATGTCTCACCAGTTTCAGGGTTGCTGGTCTCTGTGTGCGGACAACTCGGTGCAGTCACAACAAACTGCCAAGTACTCAGCTGTGTGCAACATGTAAAGTTTAACGTGATCTTTGCTTGATATCACTGCAAGCCTAAAGAATTGAATTCCTGGTTTATCTGCCGACCAAATTTGTGTATGTGGCTTCGTGCACAGTATAGTGAATGTCTGTGGTGCCACTGACTGTCATGTATGGTGGGGAAAAAAACCCTGCAGCAATGACACCCAAGGGTTAAAGAAAGAACAGTACCTGCTCTTTAAATATTGTAGGACAAGTCCCATCTTCATGTTGAACATACTGTCTTTTCATTGTGTTCAGGTGAAGGAGTTCAACGGCAGGAGCTACATCATGGAGCGGGCCATCACAGGAGACTTTGCTTTGGTCAAGGCGTGGAAGGCTGACAAGGCTGGGAATGTTGTTTTCAGGTGGAAATTGTATAATATGCCAAATGGACAGAAGCATCTATTAGTCAAACACTATTAATGTGGATATATTGAAATACAGCAGAGCCAATATTTATCCTGTAGCGCATACATTGAGCTGCTCTCTGCCTCCAAGCATGTTACACCAGCCTTAATCACCTCGCTTGTGTTTTCACAACAATCAGCACATATTGCTGGTTTTCTTTTTTTCCTTCGCAAACTGGATTCCCTTGGACCTTGACCTTCCGTTTGGAGCAGCTGCTGAGGGAGAATGGACTGATTGTAATGGGCACAATTGCATATTTTTTCTTTGCCATACATTGTATTACAGCCTTGACAGAATGAACATCCCTACTTCTGGCTTTTAGCAAATCCATTCGCTCTTTATCTGTGACAGCATTAGGGAGGTCATTTGAATTTCTTCTCCGCAGGTTACTGTTTCATTGAATATAGGTGTAGTACTGTCCTCGACCACAAGAGAGCAACGCTCGCATGTAAACTGCCAGCAGTGAAAACCACAGATGGTTTTATTTGCACTGCTTTTGATTGAAATATTCCCTCCCCTCATTTTTTTCCTCCCAGCTGTGGAATATACATATTTTTCTTTGCCACTCACTGGAGCGTTATTTACAAGCTGTCGAACATTATTTTTGTACTTTATTTCTTGATCTTGTCTTTCAGGAAAACTGCCAGAAACTTCAACCAACCCATGTGCAAAGCAGCCAAAACCACCATTATTGAGGTATTTGCTTCCAGTATCACAATCCGATGCCTCTCTTCATGTCTGCCTGACATTTATCATCACTTAATTATCTTGTCAGTAGAGCTCCTAATTCAGAGTCCACTTTGATTAGATCTTTTGGTTTACACAGACTGGAGACTGTTAATTTCTTGGAATATCACTATTGTGCCCTCCTTCCTGTATTTATTAGGAACGGGTATTTAAAGAAATTTCCTTGATCAATCATTGGGACAGTTGACATCTATTTATAGTTTTGATCCCTGTTGTAGTGGCAGGTGATGGTGAGGTAGCTCTCAGCGGTCAAGCAGTGCGCAACTTCCTCAGCCGTGGCTAACCTTTTTTAACAGCTACTGCCGTCTTCTTCTCATGGTGAGTTTTAGTTAAATTCATCAGAGCTCAAAAATAGCCCTCAAGAATACTTATGGGGGCAGCACATCCCTCTCAGTAAATTAGCAGATCTCTTGGGTCATTTTCTCTTCCTGTTCAGCATCACGGCTCCTCCGTGCTAACGCGAAGGTTATGCTAGGTTGAGACCAGGAGTACGCATCGACCTTAACCCGGTCTTGTGTACGTTCTCCACCTGGTGCTTCAGTGGAGTCATAATCCAGCTGTTCCGAAACGTGGCTTTGCAGTGTTGAATGTGAACTTTTTAGTTTTTCCATTCAAATTGCTCCCACGGCAACCATCGCCGCGACCTCTTCATGTGTGCATTGGCAGCAGCTTGAAGGAATCAGAGTATTTCTGTTTCTTCCTCTGTGTTATGGAGCTGGTTAATGTCTCATTGCTCCAACATCATGTAATTAGATTATGCAACACTGCCCTCTTAGATCGATGAAATTTCAAGGGGTCAACAAAATTCTTCACGATCAGTTATTGATCAGGGATTAATTGTGCCCATCCACGTCATTCATACCATTAACGTCATGTACAATATGCCAACCACATGCTGAAACTTTGCATTGTTTGTGCTTTGCTAACTACATCTTCAAGCAACCTGTGGAATCAACCCTTTTTTCTTTCCTTTAGACCTCAACCATCACAGTTCAATAAACTTGTGTCATTTAAGTCCAAGCACACAGAAGCAGTATTCTCCTATACATCAGACTTCCCAGAGCAAAAATAAAAAAGCACTCTGAATGGATGCAATCTAATCCCCTTCAAAGGACAAGGTAGAAGGGTTATATCATCCTCCTCACCAAGCATGAGACAGGCCTCTTAAGGCTAAAGATTAATTCACAGTCTAACCTTCGGGTGTCAATTTTATTAAGAGATGTGTTTTAAGATCATAACCTCCATCTGTTTGGCCTCAAATGGAGCTTCCAGGTGTCAGGTCTCCAAACTCAATGTCATAACTAGCTTATCTGCCTGTTTTCCCACTTGTCTTGATAGTTGACAGTATAGAAATATGATTATTGATCCTGTGCGCTCGCACGCGCGTGCGTGCGTGCGTGCGTGTGTGTGTGTGTGTGCGTGCGTGTGCGTGCTGCAGTTCGCTCCGGGCTGCTCCGACACACAGTTTCACACCCTCTCATAGAGGCACGGTGTAATTCTGAGAGCTGCCAAGAAAACGTGTGGTCGAAAACCTTAAAACACTGGAGTTTCCTGCAAATACGTGAGGGGGGAAAAAAAGGCCTTTTATGAATCCTCCAAACTTTGTGCTGTTCATTAGAAATATTTGTGACCAAAGAGTAAACTTCACCTCTTAAGAGCTGCTGTATTAGCGAATGGACAGTATAATAACAGGGTGATCAGAATACTTCCTCTGCTGATTACTAACGCTTAAGTTTGAAAATGTTTTGCTACAATGAGCTTTATGAAAATGACATACAGGAATGAATTCTGGTGCTCTGGTGCTGCAGTAAGCCAAGTTCTCTTCCTCTGGTGTGATGAGGCCACTCTGTCCAAAGGTAGTGATGCCACCAAGAAACGTGACGTCTGCTGGTGTTGTGATGTAGCCGCCAGTGACATGAATAACAATGCAGCTCTGCTCAGAGAGCTTCATTATGAGAGGCAAGCATAATTGGTTGGATATAATATCTGACTATCTGCTTCAGCCCTCACAATTATCTGCTCCAGCTGTCTTTGATGAACACAGAACCATTTTGAACACGGTTAAAGAGGCTGAGGTTTCACTTGGACTGATAAATAGGAGTGTTATTTCTGAGATTGATTTTTGTGGCAGTTGTGCTCTTTTTTTTTTTTAACACTGAGAATGACGGCAATGGTAAAAAGGGAAGGGGGGTTAGAGCGAGATGACAAGTTGTGAGACAGATTCTGATTTCTCGTGTCAAAAACATCCATGATGCATCTGTCACCCTCCAGTAAACCAGGTCTGAGGAAAAGTTCAGAACACGTGTAATTGCTCGACTTCCTTTTTCACACCACTTCACAATTTAGCCTGAGAGCCCTTTTAATGAAGCGCTAGTGGTAAGTGTGTAGCCTAAGGAGACGCTGTTACCGATGGCCTATTTAAGAAGGGAAAAAATTAATGTCACATCTCAATCAATTAACCTCACCTCACGCATGCTCCACCACCTCATTCAAATCTTTTTTTTTCTTCTTTTTTAGGAAAGGAAAGCTCTGCATTGCCTCATAAACTTAATCCACCAAATCCATCACAAAATAAAATTCAATGTTCTGTGTCACCACTAAATCCGGGTGGTGTCAGACAACTGTGTCAGATTCAGTCTAATCTTTGAACATTTCATGTTGCGTTCGAATAACAAATAAACCTTTCAACAAAATCCGTCCTCAACATGTTAATGGTTCCCTGCTTTTGTCTGACAGAAGTCATCTTTTACGGTCGAACCGTGTTTTAGTCCTTGAAAGCTGTGAAGGTGTTGTGCTTATTTTAAAGATGCAGAGACCTAAATTCTTTAAAATGAGCTTTTTACTCATATTTGGAAATCTATTTTGAGCAGGATTCTTCCCGGCATGCATTCGAAGCTCTTCATCTATCAGATGACAAGGCAGTTGTGCTCACTATGCTTTATTGTGTCCTTTTTATGACAGAGCAGTTAAGATATGAACACCATCTATGATCCACCTGCTTGTTGGTTACAATAAATCGATAGGCCTCTGTTGCCAAACCCATTAAGAACCTTTTAACTCTGATAATGAGCAATTGCAGTCTCTCTGGAAATAAATGTGTCTTTAGGATTCGTTGCACGCTGACTCATAAATCTGCTGATAAACTGTCAATATTGACACTGTAGTTTTACAGCAATAGTTGAAGCTGCATCCACGAGTGGAACCAACATTTATCACCCTCCGGTAGAGTGATAGAAATTAGTGACAGATATTTACATTTTGGAACCAATTTTGGTACCTAGAAACTGGCAGCACAACAGAAAATTGGCGCGCGGGTCCCAGAGGCAGGGTGACAACAGCGTTAGGGGAGGCTCTGCACACGTCACACAATAGTTAAAGTAGTTTTTGTTCTTTCTAGAGTCCAAAATATATAAATGTCCAGATCTCCCTCGTGTTTGTGGTGAAGTATGGAGTTATTTCAAACCGTGATATTAGGCTACCTTGACTCAGCTGTTTACCGTCTCAGAAATCACATAAGGTGATCATGATGTCATAGGCAAGACGAGAAATTTGGCAGTGGACATCTCTTAATTTCTAGCTTTGTCTGAGTGGAGGCTCCCAAATTCAAGCTTTGACATCTCTGGATTTATGATGGCTTCATGACGACTCAGTTGTTTGAATTTCAAACTGTTTTAGATTTCGGAAGTCTGTGGGTTCATGCTGCAGGGCCCAAAAATGGGAAACAGTCCAGGTCAGCATTCAGGCTCAATAATTGCCGATTCAAAAGGCAAAGAGTAATGAAATATCTGGAAAAGAAGTTTAGAACAGTTAGGCTTTTACAATTAAAGATGAAGGCTGCCATCTTTTAAAGTATAATGGAACATAAAGTTGGAGAAATTAGAACTCTGAAACCCTGACAGGTCATTACTCAGTTAGACATAATATCACAGCTGAATGCAGCATAGATTTAATTGATTAGAGTCGTTTGAGGCTTATTAAACTCTTTAAGTCCTGTCCTGTGAAGAGTCAGCTAGTTGGGAGACCAAGTGCCCCAGTTGGGGGCAATAAAACCCCTCTGAATCTTCCCAAGTGTCATTGTGGTCAGTGTGGTGAGATTGAAGTTGTTCACTAAAGTCCAGTAGCTTTTAGGGGGCATCTTCCATGACAGGTGCCTAAATGTTGTCTTTCTCTTGAATTGATCAGCCAACCCCTCCTCACTAAAAATCTTTGAATTGCATTTTGACTTGCATGATAGAAGCCCGCAGTTTAACTTTTCAGTTCTATGATCATTTCCAATCATTCACATGCATGTAGTGTGTCCTAGTTTCAACACTGACATCAGATTACCTCCATTTTATGTCAGTTTTCATGCAGCTTTGTCCCTTAAGGCTTCACGAACGTATAGTAAGCATGTAATCGATTTAAACCCCAGAGATCCAGCAGACGTGTAGGTTTGTAGCCTGGTACGTCCACCAGAGGGTTGGTGCTGGGCAGTGAACTCAAATGATCTGCAGGCTGTCTGCTGTTGTCATCGGCTAATTTTGGGGGGGGGGGGGGGGGGGGGGATAACCGTCAGTCAGCATTTATCATGACAAGGGTAAATGAATATTCTGGGATAGCAGGTTATTCATTCCATGATGGTATGTCCTCACACATGTGCCGTCATCGAACAATTCCTTTGACTGCCTTTCCACTTCCCGATGGCTATTAGGTGCATCTAGTTAAAAAGGAAAAAACAAATTTACATCACAAGAGGCAGGAAGGTTGTCACACAAAAAAAGAGAGATAAAACAAAGCACTTTGAAAATTACCAGATCACAACCAGCTCCTGCCATGGTTGCTAAGCAACCAAAGCCTGCTATTCAATTGTCGAATGTTCCACGGTAACCAGCTGGTCCAGTTATTCCCTTATCACAGGTACACTGAAAGACCCCAGTGCATTGGAGGATACAATACACCAGAGAGTGGATGAAAGCGTGGCTGTTTGTGGTTGTTCAATCATCGGTCACACTGAATGAATTCAACTGTATTCTTTTACATTGGTAAAGCAATGCAGTTGTGTGTGTGTGTGTGTGTGTGTGTGTGTGTGTGTGTGTGTGTGTGTGTTTGTGTTGCATGCAAAACCAAGTGGTCATGCATGAAGTAAATTAATTTACTCTCTTTTTTTTTTTTTTTTTTGCCGCAGACCGTGGCTCTGATTGGACGTAAATGACGTCCTTGCTGCAGGGTTTAAGCATCAGCCTTGCGCCGCACGTTAAACAATAACAGTAACTCTGGGTTATTAAACAACTCCTCTACTGTTGCAATAAGCCAACCTGAACATTAAAAGAATCCAGATTTCACCCATAATGGCCTAGTTTTAAGTTTAATTCCCCCAAATGTTGGCCCTTGGAATAATGGGCCTGATCATGACTTCTATCTTTTGCCGCCGGAGCTTCTTACAGCCAACATTTGCCATGATATTTTGCAGCGCTTAATTAGGCATTGTTGGGTTTTCTTGCCTGGTACTTGAATTGTGCCCTTGACTAACTCGATTACTAAAACTACTGTTTTCTGCAAACTCATTCATTTTCCCCATCATTTCCTGCCTCAAAGAGGTTTATGAATAAGCTTTTGTGTGTACAACGTGTAGCAAATGACATCATTTCTTTCTGTCTTTTGCATAAATTGTTGGTGAGGAAATGTGATCCGACTGGATACATTGACAGGCCCGTTGAATATTCACTACAGCTTTTTTTTTTTTTTTTTTTTGCTAGGATGTGCACACTTTTTTTTCTTCCTCCACTAGAAGTCCTAATCTTGACAAACCAAGGTTAACCGGGCGTCACTTCTTCACCTTGAGCTGTCACATCTCCTGCCTCAGCTACAATTGCAGTAAAGTGCTTTTATATCAATGGACAGATGGATATGTAGTAGTGGTTTTTTTTTTAAACTTCTAAATTCTTCTCATTTTAACATCTTCAGAGGTGAGACTGGATATCAGTTCATAATGATGTGAGCCTTGAATGACCCAGGATGTAGCCGGGGAACAAATCTGTATAAACCACCTTAAGCCACCACCACCAGATACTGTGAGCACATTTAACAGATAATTATGCCACTCACCAACAAAGCTAATCCAGTGGTCATCAAAAGTCCAGATAATCCGGATCAAGTAAAACATTTAGTCCAGAACATGTTCTGTTTACAGTATTTGCCCACAAACTAATTACATAGATTAATGAGCCACAGCTATGATAGAATATGAAGGATGTGTGGACTAAATCATGGCAAAACGGAAATAAAACACAGAGGTGATACCATAAATGAGCATTAATAATTACTTAAGTTATTTCCATTTTATCTTTACTATATGACAAATAATGCTCAGAATGACTCAACCGATATTTTATGACCCCTGCTGCACACACACAGACATATTTGCCTGGACAAACGTGCGCGAATTATACATTTTCTTTGATATTTCTATGAAACCCGAAGCTTGACGCTGACGCTTGTGTTTAAGCGAATATGTCACAGCTCTGTTCAACTTCAGGAATGACAACAACAACAAAAAAATCATCAAAGCCTTTGTTTTAAGAGAGCGAGAGCATGATGACGTGTCAAATTTCAAATTGAAAATGTGTCAGTTTGCAGGCAGTTAAGTTTCTATTCATTTCATAAACATGCATTTGATTTGAAGTCAGATCATAGTAGCTGGATGCGGTGTGGGCTAACAGACCTTTCCAGCAAATATACAGACATTTGAAGTTCTCATGTTTAAGAAGGCAGTTTTCTAACTTGCATGTCCGATGGCTTTGTAGGGATACTGATGAGAGCCTTTGCTCATCAGCTTTGCAAAGGGAAACTGACAGATTGGCATCGACTTTTTATTCACATGCAGCGCTGACACTGACATTTCTAAGGCCGATAGTTGGTGGTGACAGACTGCTGAAGGGTTAAGAATCAACTGTAGAGGCACTGAGTGGTTGAATACAAAGACTGGAAAGGTAACAGGCTGTAGAATAGTGTGTAAATAAAAAGAGAGAGCGGGAGCCAGAGGAAGGAGAAGACAGATTTACTGAACACTTGCACAAACAGAATGTTTGAAGTGGCAAATTTGCATGTCTCCTGCTCTAACTACAGGTTCAAAGTTCCCTAACAGCTGCCTATCATTTAAATGTGAAGCACATCATGTGGCTGCCTATGCGCTATCTCAATTATCAAAGTTGCCTTTTCAGCGGGGAGTCAGGGATTGCAAACACATAATTATACAAGGTGCTCCAGTTTGTGTAGTATGTCATTTAAAACTGCAGTTGTAGTCGCTGTAATGTTGTCTTGGTTTGCACCGGCTCACTGTCTCCTATTTCCTGGATACGGCAAAGACTGTCACAGGCGAAGCAAGCTTCCACTGAGAGGAAACAGATTGCTTGTGTTGTCAGTATTCTGGGTTAGAGGATAGAGCCGGAGCTGAGCCCCAAAAGTGGCAGCAGAGCCGTGGCCAAGTGCCCACTCACACAACACACACAGGGGCACACACGCACACACACACAGCAAGCAAGATGGAGAGGCTATAAATACACAGAGTAATGAGAGCGTGGTGTTGCAGTCGTCCTCATGCTCTGTCGCCTGTAGCCACACACCAGCCCTTTCTCCTGACTATTGCATTTCATTAACACACACACACACACACACGATTTTGTATCAACTCAGGTAACTCCAGAACACAATTCATCACGCTAGTTGCTAGAATAATTTTAAATGGATTTCAAATGGACAACTCTCCGCTCATTAGTACGTTTTGGGTTTTTTTGTCAAACTAAAAATTCCCATAGATTTTTTAAATGTTTTTTGCTAAACTTCGTCGTAAAACTGTTTGAAAAATTGCTGTAAAAATGATGTAGGTAATGTTAATCTGTATCAGTTTATCTAGAATTGTGATTTGGCGAAGCCAAGTCCGATTGTGACGTGTCATTTCTTCTGTGACGTACAAATACAAACACAAGAAAAACGTTTGGATTTTTTTGCTGCTTTATCTGCACTTTTTAATGAATGAGATGCGCACATATCATTGGGTTTATCCTGTGGTCAGGTTGTGAAGCCTCCCTGAATTTAGAGTTCTTTGCCAGAATTTTTGATTTGTGAATCAAATTCTCATTTTTCGTGTAAATGTCGTGAAACTCGATGTTGGTCGTGATTAGGTGTCACTTTTTGGAGGAGTAGTTTGCACAGCTCAGCTAAAAAAAAATAAGGAAAAAGTAGCCTATGTGCAGTGATGTATTTCACACAGTCTGTTACATAATAGTAACTACATTGATTTGCTTGATGTCAAATACTGCACACAAGTGGTAGATCACATTTTGATTGCAGATATGCCTAGAATCCTTAAAAAAGACCAAGATTACAGCACATGCACATGTAAGAGTTTACACTCCAGAGAGGAAAGCAAATAATGTAGGAGCAGTTGTGCAAACAAACACACAAATCAGTTTTTTTCCCGTTATATTATTGTATTGCATCAGATTTTCCACGATTTGGTTGATGCATTGATACAAATTGATGAACTGTTTCACCCCTAAAGGAGAAGTTGATATCAATGAGCTGTCTCCAAGATGGGTCTACCAAGACTTGCTTAATCTGCAAACGGCAGATTTCTTGCGTTCGAGACATTACAATTCATTACCATATTTTCATTAAATTTTCCGTGTGGGTGATCAAAGGTTCTCTGTGCATCTGAATCCTTTTCTGAAGGCATGCTGGGGCTTTCATGTGCTGATGGTAATGTCACAGCATCTACGTGCATTTACTGCCACGCAACTTGTATGCTCACAGCGCTCCAACTATAAATCCAGCTTGTTTTTCCTCACCATTGGTTTGAGTTCCATGAGCTGAAATCTAACCAGAAATAAACTGGGATGATGAAACATTTCCGATCAGCATGGAGGATTCCCAGTGAGTGTAGTGGATCGACTATATCCAGTGTGCAACACCTCTCTTTGTAGTGCATTCTAGGAATCTGCTAGCATGGTGTACCTATCAATTGAGAGTAACAGGATGTGACAGAGCTTATTCCCTAAAAAAAAGAAAAGAAAAGCGCAAACTCTCAAAAAGCGCTTGTTCTGTCCCCAGAGGGCACTTTGATTCCCTCTGTCCTCCTGCCAGCTCACTTCATGCCTGGTTCTCCTCTCATTGATGTGAAAATTGTTCTACAGATACAGGAATATCAATGTTTGTCTGTGCGGGTGCTTCACACACCTGCTCATTTGCTTGTGTGTCCCCTAGCTTGTTGTTTGTCTGTGTGTGAGTGTGTCTGTGCTGTTTTTTTTTTTTTAACCATTTAGCCTTCTCGTTTCTCCAACCTCCTGTCTGAACTACATCTGAGCGCTAGTGCAGCAGGGACGCATCATCAAGATGAAAGAGGCTTTTTTTTTTATATACTTAGCACATTTAAATTGTATGAGCTTGTTATTGTGTTATTACTTAGCTTTGGAAGGCTCATTGAAAATTAATAGCTGGTTTGTTTGCACGTGTGTGAGGGACAGAAAGCCCCAACTATCAGACACGGCGAAAGCGGTCTCCGTTTTATGAGGGGAATGCACCTATTCAGATTAAATCAATTTAAATAATAACAAATATTTCAGTGAAACCCTCGGCGCACGTCCTTCCTTTTTTACCGTTTGATGTGATGAGCTTGCTTGATGAAGATGTCTATGTAAATCATCATTCTCACAAAAGCCAGATCAAGCCCCAGAGAAAGCTGTGGGTGGATGTGTGGGACTGCGATACCAATTCACTCGCAATCTCATCTTGCATGGCCAGGTTTTCACACTGGATCCAAAGATTTACCGTATATCCCGATCAAGAGGAACAAACCAAAAAAAAAAAAAAAAGAAAGAAAGAAAAGGAAAAGATGACGTTTCTGGTCCTGAGTGGCCCTTCCTCACCACAGACCAAAGCCTGTGTATCCATGACAACGCTAAGATTCACTTGTAGCCATTGACTCCTCTCAGTCAGCGTTGAATGCTGAGGGAGGAAAAGGAGATAAGGAGAGATTCAATTCAATTTGTTCTGAACGGCTGCTTGCCCCTCATGTAAATGGAATAAGTAGGTTACACTCTGAGGCTCAGCAAAGTAGAGGCTGAGAATTATGTTGTCATGCTTAAGTCTCCTTACGGTCCCCAGAGATTGTTGCTCTCTAATTTTTTTTTCCTCTGTATTTTTTCTTTTTGTCATTATGTGTTCTAGCCTCTTGAAGAATTTCTTAATTTCCATAAAAGCTACAGTACTTAGCTCTGCCACTTGTGTATACTCAGGAAATAACCTGACCTACTGCAAGTATGAACATGAATTTTTGGAGCCTAAACAGGCTCTTAGATGGAGTGGAGCCCGCCTGTGCTGAGCGTCTGTATGAGTTGAGCCTGTAGCCTTCATTTATAGTGGTTTTTAATGTTACTGGACTAAATCGCGGACTAATTCACGATAATGCTCGCAATAACGATAGTGCCACTAAACAGGGATCCCGCGACTATCAATCTAGTGTGAGAAAATGAATCTAGGATTCATCATCGTGAAACAGTGTTTGTATTAGTTTGATTTATATGAGACCTGTCCCCAGATATGGCAGTGCAATTTCCTCAGGAGCTCTTGCATGATTAAGCAGATCACGGTTGGTATTGTCATGTGATCTGGGAGATGCTGAAGTAGGGGAACAGTGGTAGATAAAAAGCAGGAGGGTAAAATGTGATCATGTATATTTTGGTTATTTTACACCATTTCCTTATAAAGAGTATCATTGGGATTTATTCTCTGAACTATAGATTTGAGGTCGTGGCCACCCTTTAGTTTACAATCACAGTTGTCTTCATTGCTGAACCACCAGTAATGCCAATTAAATTTAACTAGACTTTGTCAGAAATCCTTTTTGACAATTTGTTAAAAATTGGATTCTCAAAGATGAATACATGAGGGCTGAACTTTGTCCTGATGTTAGGTGAGTTTGGTGTGTGGCTTGTTCATGGGAGCAGGTTGTGGTAAAAGCGATCTACACTGAAAATCATGAATTGGATACTTCTACTGTGTTTCTGAATGATATGCAATTAATGCAATATTCTGATGGGCATGAAAAATCCTTCATTATAGAAACTGGAGCATGTCAAGCAGATACGAACACTTGAGAGGAAATTGCATAAAACCCACCGTTATCTTGAATAAAATGACACATTTTTCTGGGTTTGAACATTGAATGGAAAAAGCTGGTATTCAAGGAGACATTTTCAGCGATTCAAAATTCTTGAATGTTGCATCTCATACCTTTTTTTTTTTTTTTTTTTTAAATGTATAGTTTCTAAACGGTGTATTAAGACAACATTAGCGGCCATTGTTGCAATAGTATCACTGAGATTGTGAGAGTAGGATGAGCTGAAATATACTGAGTGTTGAGAGGCAGAGGTGAAAGCTTGTGAAATCTAAAAAGTGGAAAATAAAATGTTGCAGCTAAGCACGGTTTTCTCCGCAGGACAGTTAACACAGTGTAGGTTTCTTTTGTCCTCTACGTTTGGTTTGACCAAAGTCCTTCATGCACCCCTGCTCTCCATCTCGTCTGATCCCAGGATCAGGCTTGCTCCCCGGGGCCCGGTGTGTGTCAGATGATCCTATTCAGCTCTCAGTCAGCCAAGCTGGCGTTGAGTACACAGGCAGCTTTTCCTGGACTCAGCGGAGCTGCTAAAAGAATACATGCACCACCTTCTCCCACAAATATTGCCCTCTCTTTTCCCTGTAAACAACATGACTGTAGCGTTCCCTGTGAGATGATGTTTGGAGGACAAATATGTGCCTTGTTTGTTCAAAATAATGATATCTTCAAGTTCTCATTTTGCTAACCCCTAAAATCAAGGTGATTTCCTGTGGTTTAACTGCAGGAAGGTAAGATTCTGCTGGTCTGAGGTTATTTTTGGATCGCGTGAAGTTTCTCATCTGAACTTTAATGTTAAAACTTGATTTTTGGACCTAGCTCGTTATTCTGTCTCGTGTGTAGGTGGAGGAGGTGGTGGATGTTGGAACCTTTGCTGAAGAGGACATTCACATACCCAGCATTTATGTCCACAGGATTGTCCAGGGAGCCAGCTACGAAAAAAGGATTGAGGTATAAAAATAAGGACTTTTTAATCACTACGAGAAGTTTTAACAGAAGGAGTTCTTTCCTTCTGCCATTGCGTACTGATTAAATATCACGCATCATGCAGGGGGCTAAATGATAAGTCTTACACTATGTAAACATTTCATGGATGTTGTTGCTCCTGAAAAATCCAGGGTTGGAATTTACCATCACTATATGGGACTCATATATGATGTTTCCTCACTATTCACTTGACGGTTTCCAGAAACGCACCGTAAGGAAAAGCCAAGAGAAGCCCAAACCCAAGAAAGACTCTGATATCGTTCGGGAGAGGATTATTCGCCGTGCGGCTTTGGAGTTTGAGGATGGGATGTATGGTATCCTTTTGTAAAAGAATACGAGGTGAAGTAATCACGCCATCCCTCTGTTTATGTATTGTTTGGTACTTCACTGTCTTTTATCCTAATGAAAGCAAACCAGGTGTTGGCCAGCAGCCATGGTGGGTACTCCATTCTTTTCTTTTCAACACTGTTGATGGCCACCTCTCGATTTCTCGCACAATGTGTCGAAGCTATATTTGTGTTAGCATGTCACATGTGAAAGCATTATTCTTCCTCTTGAAGCACGCCTGTCTGCGAACAACCGTGAGTGATTTTTTTTTTTTCCTTTCCTTTTGGACTCTTAGTGTTTGACTTAGAATGTTCTGGATGACAGTAATGAGTGTCTGCACAGCGCAACCATTGTGTCTCCTGCTAACGTGTGAGAAGCAGCTTGCAGCATGATACAGCATGGGTTTCTCTGTCTCTTATATCTTTGTGATTATTTTTCCGCCTTAACAAAGACAATCAGCTAACCTTGGTATCGGTATCCCCATGCTGGCCAGCAATTTTATAAAACCAGACATCACCGTGCACCTTCAGAGTGAGAATGGAATTTTGGGACTGGTAAGTTTATATCAGCAATAAATACTTTTCAAAGTGAATTGTGCTCAGCGCATGTAGAAAGACGAGAAGACATTTATGTGAGTGATATCATTCCAAGCGAGGGCCTTCATTTGAAATGTGCTGAATGTGTTATGTAACAAATTGTGGCAGTTTGACAACCACGCTTGCTTTTTTTTTTTTTTCTCCCACAATCATTATTTGCTGTCTGAGCCATCAACAAAGACTGCTGCAGCTGCTATGGAGTGACTTTCCAATCAGTTTGCATTGACAGGAGAGTGTAGGCGTCTGTGCCTTATTTATCAGAGTTTTCTTTTTAATTATGAGTGCCGGTTTTAAAGAGCTCCTCTACTCTTCTGGTTCCTTTTTTTTTTTTAACGCGGCGAGTTCTTATCTCAGATATGTGTCTGTTAAAACCTCACGCTCGACCTGAGTGAGAGACACTGTGAATCTTTGCCGTGCTGCAGCCTTGTTTATTGTCACTGCTCCCGTTGCAGGGCCCCTACCCTGCAGAGAGTGAAGTAGACGCAGACCTTATTAACGCTGGTGAGTGTATTATTCAGATGTATTTGTAACCTTCCTAATTATCCTTTCAGATATGCGTTATAAGCACGATTTTCTACCAAAGAAAATGAAAGTGTCCTATATTCTGTTATTCTGTTCTGTTTATATTCTAAAAAAAAAAAAATCAATCAATCAATCAAACACCATGTGTGCAGGGAAAGAGACCGTCACCGTGCTCCCTGGGGCGGCCTATTTCTCCAGCGATGAGTCATTTGCCATGATCCGAGGGTAAGGCCATCTCACACAGGCTTTGGAAATAGTAACTGAAGGCTGGATATGCTTGACATGGCTAGACAGCTTATTAATACATGCTAATATTTTCCCTAATACCAGAGAAGTCACTTTTACTGATTCCCTTATTTAAAAAAATGTTATCACTTGCACTGCAGGGCACCGTTAACACCAAAGCAGGATTTGACCACAGGATATCGCCATCATTTTTGTCGCTTGATATTAAAAAAAACACACACACAAAAAACAACCCCAAACATAGCTTCTGTAACAATTACAAGCTGACAGCCGCCTTGCCATATTCCCAAGGTCCCTGGTTCCTATTGATTTACCAGCTGTCTGAGATTGGCCACCCGCACTCTCTGCAGCATCAGTTCTGTTTGTCCTCCCAGTGGAAATCCAATAATGCTCATAAATAGCACTGTCCAGCCGCACTGGCAGGGACCAAATAGAATCATGCTCCATCTGTGTTTGTGTGTCTGTGTGTGTGATTTATAGGAGGTGCGAGGACTCATTACGTATCCACATGTATGTAGTAGGGCTACTTGAAATGGCCCTGCAACAGTCCGCAGTTGCATTCCTCCATCTCTTTATCTTCTTTTTCCCCTCCCCGATACACATGCACATGCACCTTTGTGAGGCAGCATTTTCAGAAGTCCCTCCAGGCCCGGCCTGCCGAATTAGGAGGAAAAGAAAATGTTTTACAAAGTATCATAAAAGCTACAGCAAGGGAGAGAAGAATGAATTTGTGTGCTGCCCTCGAAGAAACCCAAGGCCCCATGTACTCAAAACAAGCCCTAACAATGAGAGTGTAGACAAAGTCCATGAAATGTTTTCTAGGAAATTCATGAAAATGTCAAGAGATGCTTAAAATGTTTTAACATGACGCACAATTTCATATTTAAGCACACCATCAGCAGCATCTCCATGCAGAAGATAGGCTCTTCCCTGGGGGGGGGGGGGGGGGGGCAGGACTCATCATTCAGATTCATACATGGAAAAACAGTGTGTTTGAATACATTGAAACAGAAGTTAGGTCAGAAGCGTCAGTAAAGTATAAACTGATTATTCACCACTGACTGAGAGGAAGTTCACAGTGACCCGGTCTCATGTAACACTGGAGCTTGTGGGGCAGCGAAAGGTTGCTGTTGCTTGGAAGGTCACCCAACAAAATTTTAGTGCTTTACGTTAATAATTCTGCAAAAATGATGGCCATGACGGTGAAATAAAAGCTATATACTTTCCCACTGGGAACGTCAAGTATCCCACTCGAACCTCCAAACATTCTGTTAATTAAATGCCCCATTTTGCACTGTTATCAAAAGAGAGTAATAATTCACCTGCTTTCAGTGTTTCCTTCCTCTTGATCTCTCATATTTTCCATTTATTCTATATTCACTTTTATTCTCAACAAAGATTTAATTTATTTAAGGGATTCAAACAGGGTCTGTAACATTTTAATGTCTGAGTTTTTCTGATAGTCTTTCATATTTCATATAATCAAGTATTCTTATTTAAAGGCTTACTGCAGTTCAGTTTGTTGGCTGTAGTTAGGAGTACTTCCTTTTAGAGTTCGTCAAATACCTGCAGCAGTCTCACAACACAGGAAAGTACCTCTCTAAATCAGGAGTGCTGCTGTATGCAGTAACCCGTATGACTCCCAAGCAGCAGCTTCTTCCATTATTTAAACTTGCCAATAGGACCAGTCAGGACCTCGCGTTAATTAATGTTCTGTGTGTTTTCACATCTGACAGGTCAGTCATTAATAGATCCGCACACACACAGATTCCGTGTTTCTGCTGTGGAATTATTTAGAATGGAGCAGCTCTTCAGTGTATGCATCCTGAGCTCCATTAGTGACATTTTTGTTTGAAGTAGCTGAAATTCCACACTCGCTTCCAGTCGATGACTTCCTTTATACTGTCAGTTTTATAATGAAATTGCTGTTTTGCTGCTTCAGTGCAACACTATTTTCTGCAGTTGTGTGGGGAAGTGAGTCTATATTCTCACTGCATGCTCTCAAGTCTTTAAAGTAAATTGCCAGAGGTATTTTATTGATCCAGAATCGGAAACTTCTGCCTTGAAAATCTCTTCCTTCCTTCTCCATGTTTTTAACTTCACTTCTTGAACTACAAAAAAAAAAAAAAACCTTGCTGTTGAATTATAAAAGCATTAAGATCAGCCAATTTTATTTAATATATGCAGGAAAAATGCACAAAGGTTTTCATTTATTAAAGTTTGAGGAGATGAAATACTTGTGATTTCACTGTAAGCTGGTCATCCACCTACAAGCAACGTGACAATGTCACAGCCACTTTTCTGAGCTTTGTCAGATTTCTCATTTTAAACTTTGGCCTCCACATTTAAGGAGAAATGGTGGGAAAGGGAGCTGGTCCGTGATGATCAATGATCACACTTTTATGTCACTTACAAGGTTAAATCTCTGGTAACAGATGGGAAATGGGGGTGGGGGGGCATTATAAAATCATCTGTGTGTTCCGAGGATCTGGAAAACGCAAATTGTAGACTAAATTTGGTTTATTCTGGGTTTTTTTGTATTTTTAGATGAAAGAAAAAAGTAATTGCTCTGGTGTTCTGTGTTTGTCTTGAGCTATGTTTTGTGAAAATGTCAGAACACTCAACATCATTCTTTGAGTGGAGCTTAGAAGTTAAACTGATAAAAGGGGTTGATAGCTGTCTTGTTCAATTGCTTCATTCTCTTCAGGGGACACATCAACCTGACAATGCTGGGAGCCATGCAGGTGTCAAAATACGGAGATCTAGCCAACTGGATGATCCCGGTAAGTCAGATCTGTCCTCTTAACCTTTCCGTGTTCATGCTTTTTTTGCTTCATCCTCTGTTTGTTGTTGGGTCAACTCCAGCAGATGACGGGCGTGTGTTGTGCTGCTTCATTCCAGGTACATATGACTACTTAAGCCCCCCATGCCCCCCAAAACAGCTCTGACCCAGCTAGACACAAGACTCCTTTCAAGGTGGCCAAGTCATCACCTTGCAATCTCGCATGACGTTAGGCGCCATGGTTGTCACGAGGGCTTGTAGTTTGTCGACATTTCCCTGCAGAACATTTCAATGGGTTCTTCAAGAACAAGGGAAGAGGGCAGTGGGTCCTCTGGTGCCAAGGGTTGAGAAACAATGTCATCCTGGCGCCTACTCCTCCTTATTGACTAGACGCACACTTACCCTGCCATGTGATGTAAGAGAAACCCAGATTGGGGTGGCAGGGGTACAGGATGTGTAGTGATGCGACGTGGGTGTAATTGAGAGGATGAGGCAACACTGTAAAAGCTACAGTCACTCTGTCGTGGAGTTGGACCAGCCCTCGCTCCTTCCTCTGTCAGAGAGCTTTGGGCACCTATTAGCCTGCCCCCACTCCAGCATATTGGACCACTTTTGGCAGGTTCTAACCACTGCATGCACCCGAGTAGCTGTTTTGCAGATGCTCTCATCCGGCCATCTCAATTTGACCCTTATCAGAGTCCCTGACACCCTTACTACTATCATTCCAGCACATTAACTTGGACAGCTGATCGTCCTGGTGTGGAATTACACATAAGGGGATGGCCTGTTCTAAAGAAGGGATTATTGGTTGCAATGATCATTATTTCTGTCCATCCTGGCCACAAACACACGCTCTAAAGCAATGACAATGACCAGTAGACGAGGTAGAAGGTTTGTGCCCATGTCAAGGTTTCTGCTGAAGATAATAAGAGGCTTCAGCAGGCTTGATTTTGCTCAATCAAGTCATTATCTTCCAAAAATTACAGTCATTTCTGTGTCATATTTCGCCTTCGTGCAGAGCTGCTGCAGAGGAATAGTAACAGCAGGAAAGACATTGGTATTAATATTTTATATTGTTGTGAAGTTTATGGAAAAGCTAGAAATTTGAAAATGGCAATTTACAAGCCTGGAAAAGAACTTAGGATTGACTGATTGAAAAAGATGAATATTGTTTTATTTAGATACCTTTTCATCAAACTGTTTTTTTTTTAAATCATTTTAATTAAATGTATGCTGGTCTATTTTGGTATGACCTACTATTTATGTTTTTTCTTGTGTACCTTTAATGGGATATTTTGTCATAAATAGTTTCCTCAGCACGGTGGTGCAGTGGTTAGCGCCGTCGCCTCACAGCAAGAAGGTTCCGGGTTCAAGCCCAGGCTTGAACACGGGATCTTTCTGTGTGGAGTCTGTATGTTCTCCCTGTTCCTGTGTGGGTTCTCTCTGGTACTCCAGCTTCCTCCCACAGTCCAAAGACATCAAGAGGGGACGAGGCTGATTGATACTCTAAATTGACCGTAGGTGTGGCTGTGAGTGTGAATGGTTGTCTGTCTCTATGTGTTGGCCCTGCGAGGGACTGGTGACCTGTCCAGGGTGAACCCTGCCTCTCACCCGAAGGCTGCTCGGATAGGCTCCCCAGTATACATACAGTATACGTGGAAGAAATTGGATGGATGATTAAGACTGTGTGTGTGTGTGTGTGTGTGTGTGCGTGCATAGTTCACTGTGGTGAAAAATAAATCATTTTTACTCTAGTCATGGTATCTGTTCTTTACTCAGGTAAGTACTTTGCCAATGTCCCCACTGAGGGACGATTAAAGTTTTATCTTTTATCTTATTTTTAATGTCTATTTTGCAGTTTCTGTTTTCTTACTACAGTAAAAAAAACGGAAACTGTTGTCAATCACCTCTAAATGGTACGCATCATTTTCACTCTTCCTTTTGTCCTTGTCTGCCTATTTTCACAATATCTTTCTAGTTTCACGAATGGCAGCATCAACAGTTTCTTGAATGAAGGATCAACATGTTTGGTCATCTTCTTCTTCTTGACATATTCACGACATGCCACCAAATCAAGTTGCCTTTGTACAGCACTCATAGACTTGCTGCCTTTGTTTGCCTTCAGCACATTGATCTTTTCCTTCAAATGGAAAACAAATCAAATATTAAAATCCAGACACACAGTAAGGAACAAACCTTGCAAGCACACAGTGGAAAATATTTCACAGTGCAACCAGATACATTTACATCTCGTATCGACATATTCCTTCTGCTTCTGGCACTGCAAAATACAATGCCCAGATTTACAATCTGATGAGAGGATGGATTTCATAAAGGTGTCTGATAAGTGAATCCCACCACACGATACCAATGACTCCATGTATGGTGACCAAGTATGACCTGAAAAGGTTTTGGTGGCCAAAGGTTACTGTGACAGGTACACATCCAGGAGGTGTAAAACAGCAATGCGGTATTTCTATCTTCATAAGATTATTTAACTGTTTGTTTTTAATTTAGTACAGGACACTCAGGGATCCACCTCCTTTAAAAGACTCTTACTGTGTCGACAAGAATGGGTTTGATATATGACCGGACGGACAACCCCAAAACACAACATAACATGGTATAACTTCCTGGCTGCAAAACAAGTTTACATTTGCTAACAAACGGGGCATAAAGACATGGGATTAGGACCTGTCGCTTAAAAAAAATCTATATCTCTTATATTTGGAAATTGTTTAACAGAACAAAATGGAACAGCGGGTTGTTGCCAAGACGATGTCTGAACAGTCAGGTTGATAACAGATAAGCGGAAGAAAATGGATGGATGGTTGGTAAAGTGATAGAAATGTGTTTTTTGAGTTTATGTCACAACACCAGACTGGCATAGACTTTGATATTTATGTTGAATGTTTTTTACACATGAAGACATTTTTCAAACAAGGACTACAGCAGGTGATGGGGTTATCCCTGGGGGGGGGTCTGAGTGCTCCAGTACAGTATAAAAGGTTGCCAACATCATTGCTTTGATGTTTCATCAGGTCAATTGGTCTGAAGACCATGGTGGCTGTTGCCTTCCTTAGTGATTACTAAGGTCAAGAACCCATTAAAAGCTTGTTCACAATGTGGGAGGGCTCAACCAGAATGATTCCCCCCCGGCACACCGCTGCTGTTTTCTGCTTGACTGAAGTGTGCATGCAAGATTGTTTCAGGCGGTGTAGCTTTTTTAAGGCCGCAGCTCTCCACAGACACACCATAACAAGACATGTAGGACAGCTGTGTGCGGAGTAATACTGTTCATGATGTTCATTATTATGCTGGATAATTGATTTTCTCTTAACCTCTCCAGTTGTATTTGTTTGTCTTTGGTAATTGTTAATTAACTTCTGCTTGATTAAGCTCATCATGCAAATATTAAAGGCCTGCAGCTCAGCTTTTATTCAGGGAGAGAGAGACAGGGAGAGAGACAGAGAGAGATTGTCTTGTTTGGCTATTTTGCTGTTGGACGGTTTGTACAGCGAAATAATGCAGCAACACAGACACTCATACCTCCATCCTCACCTACGCCTCAATCGTCAGTATCCCTCCTTTTAAAAGGACGGATGAAGAGAATTACATTTCCCACCCTCTGTGATAATGAAAATTATTCACTATCTAAAGATGGGTACATAGCGTGAAATTGGAAATATTTTACGTGGGAGTTGGGATGCGGTACTCTGTGTGATTATTTTGATTTTGAACGCTTTAATGTACAAAATGCAGATGAACATTTTCCAGTTGAGGGTTTTGAAATGCCTGTACATCTGCGTACAGACAGAAACATCTGGGGGAAACAAACAACAATGGATGTGAGAAAAGGGGGTTAATGGTGTAAAAGGATAGCATTTAGGATTTGCTCTGCTATTTTATCACTGAGTTTTATCAAGCTTTTCTAAATGAAGGGGTCTTGCACCCAACAGCTGAGAGAATACAATCCCTGGGTTTTGATGTCACGTGCTTTTGTTAGTTTGGGCTCTTTTAGAGATGCTGTTTTCATTTTCACCTCGGAATATACGCACAGTGTAAATATTGAGGTTGA
Source organism: Aulostomus chinensis (assembly GCF_037954235.1). Classification (NCBI taxonomy): domain Eukaryota; kingdom Metazoa; phylum Chordata; class Actinopteri; order Syngnathiformes; family Aulostomidae; genus Aulostomus; species Aulostomus chinensis. Next base: position 9,868,642 of record NC_141325.1, read on the forward strand.
CCAAAGCCCTGAAATGTACCAGGTCAACTAACATTCATCTGAGTTTTCCAAAGAATCATTTAGCTTGATATTCATTGATTTTAAACTGCACTATCCGACATACCATCCAACTCCCCAGTGATCTGATATAAATGCAGCTTAAGTGCTGCAAAAGCTTGAGCTAGTGACTATTAAAATGCAGTTACCAGCTCAAGTGCTCATGAGAAGGCCTAATGGTGGCATTAATGAAGGAGCTGCTTAAGGGCGTCGTGCTTTTTTCTTGGAACTTCACTAGTTTTTCCATAGGTTTTTCAATTGATATTTACACTAATTCCATTGTCAGCAGATCATTGCATAAAAGTACTTTTTTCTTTCTATCAGGCGTTTTAGATCATGTAGCTCATTTGTTTGCATCTTAAATGATCATTTATTGATTCATGCTCCACTACAATGAGGATTTGAGTGGTGCTAAACCTGCGTGTCCCCAACGAAATGAAAGATGCTTCTCTCGGGGCCCAGTCTACTTGTGGTGGGCTGAAGTGCGACTGTCTCTTCTATGCTCCCCAGTTAAGCTCAGGATTGCTCCTGACCTGACCTGAGCTTGTTTTCATCATCACTCGGCTTAATGCTACATCTTGACATTTGAGAATCCCAGAAAAAGTGCATTCCCTTTTCAGGCTCTATACACTGCAAGGCATGCTGCACTGAAAGGTGACATGTTTGCATGATTGATTTAATATTGAGTAAGCGACGAGCTAATGAGACTCTACCGTGCTGCGCTGGAGCCCAACCTTCTTGTCCAGCTGTGCAGGGCTGAGAAAGTGGACCCTGAGTATGATCACGCTAGTCAAATGACCTGGAATGCTTGGGCAGAGGACGGGTGGCCATGTGACGAGGTCCTTACAGCTACTGTATGGTTAGATATCTGATTTAATTTGAATGCTTATGTGATTTGCTGAAAGTGAATGTTGCAGATTGAAGATCACCCACAAAAAATTCTCATACAGATGTTTTCAGTTTAACAACCAGTATCATTTTTTATAACATCAATCGTACTGACCAAGGGGTTGGCACGGCTCAGAGGTAGAGTGGCCATATAGCAACTGAACAGTCGCTGGTTCAGTCCTCACTTCCCCGGCGACCATGTCAAAGAGTCCTTGAACAAGATACAGAGCCCCTAATTGCTCCTGATAGCCCTGCTAAGGACTGGCGACCCGTGCAGGGTGAACCCCGCTACTCACTCAATGTCAGCTGGGATACGGTGACGCCAAAAACTGTATTAGCGAATGAATTAATATCTGACAATTGCATTGACTTGCTCTGTCTCACTGAAACCTGGCTGTGTAATGAGTACCTCAGTCTAAATGAATCCACTCCTCCCAGTCACATTTACACTCATATTCCTGGAGGCTTTGGCAGAGGAGGTGGAGTTGCTGCCATTTTTGACATGAGTCTAGTAATAAATCCCAAAACCCATATAAGTTTCAATTCATTTGAAAGCCTGATTCTCAGTTTGTCTCATCCAGCCTGGAAAACCTACAGCCTTACTCTGCATTCTTATCTGAATTCTCAGAGTTTACTGTACATCCAGTTTAGTTCTCAAATCAGATAAAGTCATGATTGGAGGTGACTTCAATATTCACGTGGATGTTGATAACGACAGTCTGGGTACTGCATTTATCTCTTGCATCAGTCTGTCTATGAACCCACTCACTGTCACAGCCACACCCTCGACCTCGTCCTAACGTGAAATCGAAGCAGAACATCTCTTTGTATTTCCACAGATCGCGCTTTTATCAGACCATCAATTTATCACTTTTGAATGTGTACCAATCGACTTCACTCCACAAAGGAAAACTGTAGTTTCCAGATGTTTGTCTGATCAGGCCGTAGCTGGATTTAAGGAAGCAATTCCACTGGCACAAAATAGAGTTTCATGTCTCATTATAACAGAGGACACAATTGTCAACCTTAGTCCCTCCCAAATAGATCGCTTCAGTCATAGTGCAACAGGCATCTTAGGAACAACTTTGGTCTCTATTGCCCCATTAAAAAAGAAAAACATGAAACAAAGGAAGCAAGCACCTTGGTACAATTCTGAAACCCTTTAGCTGAAACAAAAAACAACTCAGAAACTGGAGAGGATGTGGTGCTCCTCCAAACTGGAGGAGTCATAATTCTGGAGAATTCAGTCGCTGAACAGCTCTGTGACTTTTTCCACAGCAACAGCTTATTAGAGGGTTTCCAGTCAGGGTTCATCATAGCACAGAAACAGCACTAGTCAAAGTTACCAATGACCTCCTACTGGCATCAGATGAGGGACTCATCTTTCATCACTCATTAAGCAAATCCTCAGGACGCCTACTTTACGTAACATCGCTAAGATCAGACACATCCTGCCTCAAAAAGATGCAGATGCGTTCCTGCCTCTTAAAGGAAGGCTTTCGTCGCTCCTGTTGCAGGAGGTGCTCGCCCATGGAGAATTGTTGGGTGTCGTGTGGTGCCAGACCTGCCCTTGTAAAGCGGTCATGAGATAACTTTTGTTGTGATTTGGTGCTATACAAATAAAATTGACTTGACAACAGTGGATTAGTAGGTAATCTGTTGTTAATGCTAATGTTAATAGTCAAGTGTAGTTTTGTCTTGATTGGGGGCCTACAGTATTGTCTTCCTGCCGGTCTTGTCTCCCTCTCTGGTGCTTGTCATTAGTTGTCCGGGTAACAATGGCATGTAGCAGTCCGTCGCTATGTTATTAAATGGAGAGCAGTTTGTATCAGACAGCGGCGATTGTCAGAGAATTTGAAGGGGAGAGAAAGGAAGCCAGTGTGCAAGTGGGGACTCTTGGATTGTAAAGAGGGTCATTTTCTATGATGTGGTTTTGTTGTGTTTTGTTTTTTCGACACTGTTAAGAAGTGGGGAAAAAAATCTGAATTGTATTATGTTGTCATGGCAACAAAAAACTGCAAGCAAACCTCATGCCTAGTTAAAAAAAAAAATACACTGCTTGTGAAAGTATTCCTCCCATTTTTTTCAGGCGTTAGTGCTGCAGCAGCATATTTTATCTGATGGCTCTTGAATCACATCTTTTCACTCAGAATGGTTTTAAGGACCACAGTGTTCTGTTGTAATACAGCTGATAAATACTAATAAAAGACGTCTTTTAGATATAAAGACAATGCATAGGTTCACACTATTCAAATGTTTATTTTTTGCACCTTTTGTCCACAAGAAGACAAAATTTGTTGGTTATTTTCCAAAAAAAACCCAAAACAAAACACAATCTGCCTCCTGCACAGGGAGCATCTGCCTGTCTTCTCCTCTCTGTGCCATTTTCAGTGTGAGAACTGAGAACATGTTGCTTCTCTGATTAAAATAAATGTGTTTCAATACTGTCAATACATACAGTAGCTTACACACAAGCTGCAAATGCCGCCTTTCCGCAATATCCTGCACAAACTCCAAAGTATTTCTAAACATGGCTTTTCAGATGGCTCGGGGTGCAGATCACTCGCTGCATCTGCTGCCCACAAAATTGGTAACTTCAGTTCTGAGCTCAAGATCACCTGACCTACATTTAGTCATCAAATTAGCAAGTGATGGTGGGTCATGCTGTCAGTCTTAGCAAGAGATAGCCTTGCATGCAGAAGAAGTTGATTTGAAAATGTCACTTTGAATCACAGAGATGAATTGAGTGTTGCATATAAATCACATACTGAACACATTCGCCGTCGTGTCATCGCAGTTCCACACGCCGACTTCGAAAGTAGTTGATAATGGGAGTGCCGTTGGTGTCTTCCTGAGACAACCCCGTCAGTTAAGTGGGGCTGACTGCTATGATACATGTCATCTCAGCAGCACTTTAGTCTCCATCTTGTGTCATCAGGGCTCTGCTCCACTGATACTGCCTCCTGCAGTCCTACATGTTAACACTCACTTTTTAAAGTCATTATGTGAACGGATGTTCCATCACTAACGTGGCCTCTAACGCCTAACTCATTAGCATATGTGTAGGCTACTCTACACCCGCCTCTGGCTAGGATCTTAAAGAGGATGTTCAATAAAGCGGTAAAATAGGGGGGAAAAAAAGATTTCTGAAGAAAAGTTACGTTCATCCGTGGGATATTTTCTCATGAAATGCCGTAAAACAAATAAGTGCATCATTAATTTAGCTTCATCATCCTTAAATCAATGCGTTTCTCACATCTGAGGAGAATTATGTCCTCTGAATTGCATTATGCAACAACTCATCAGGCCTCCCTCAACAGTATATGAAGATCTCCAGATTTTTTTTTTTGAGAGGAATTGCAGCTACAACAGTTGTCACAGCTCAGAAGTTTGGTTCTGATACATTTTTCATATGTTGGCGGCGGATGAATGTGTCTAGAGCCTTTTAGGTGCCCACACGGCTGTGGGATTACAACCGAGTGAGGAGGAAATTAAAAACCTGTGGGGTTTCAGTCGCAGCAGCAAGGTTAATATCATTAAAGCTGTGTTAATTAAATGACTAAATGACCTCGCTCTTGTTAGCGACTCAGGCAGAGCTGATTTATTTGTGTTGATACTGTTCTAAAAGCATATTAATTCTATTTGAGTGTCCTCCTGCTGTTTCTTCTGGTGGAAAGCCAAATGCTATGGCAACCTCCAACTATGGATTTAGCAGAATAGTATTCTTGGATGAAAAATACCTTCTTTCTTTTCTTTTTTTTTTTTTTACAGTGTTTTTACTATTTTATGAGGTGAGAAATTATGGAAGATCACCTTTTTGGCTGCCGCAGTTAGAGGTGAGTAGGTTCACAGAAACCTAGCAACCATTTTCAGTCAGACAAAACAAGTCTAGCAGGGCAGCCGACTAAAAGTTCTCCCTCGATTAGATGGAATATAATCAAGAGCAGGATGGAATTGGTTATTATCTTATCCTATCATGCCCTTTCATAAATTCTTCCTCTGTCACACTCGCACAGATCACGATAAGTTTGACTTTGCTGCATGGAGCCGCTTAGATCAAAGTCAGCTCAGATAACCAGATGCAAAGCTGGAAATCAGAGGAGAGCCAGTGCTCCCAGCAATGTAGGTCATAGAGTCCATACCTGTCTGTAAGCCCCCACAGAACTTTGATTTAGAGAGACTTTTCTCACACACACAAACACACACACACATGCACGCAGGCCGAGTCGTGGATTCACAATGTTTGAATCATCATTTATGCGGAGCTGCTGTGGCTGCGGCTCTATAATTTAATTTTAAAGGTCATATTCGTTCAAAGATCATCATCCTTTTATCTTTCCAGTTACTTCATATCTGCATTTTGGATTGCTGGAACCATAACAACTAATTTTTATGTTAAAAGGTGGTTTCAGTACCTCGACAGCAAAACAAGACCACGTCCTTCAAATACTCACGACCATTTTGTCTCTTTTATTCATCATAAATGGGCTTGTTATTTAATGCTGAGGTTTAATTCTCATAAACAGACGCCCTCTGTGATTAACAGCAGTCAGCGGGTGGAGTACATTAGTAGGTAACTGGCTCCCACAGCTATAAACTCCACTCAGGTCGGACATTTTGAACTCCCAAGATCCTGTGAACACTATCCAGTTCTTTTGAATATCAGGAAGTACATAAGCATTGATCATGTGATTAGAGATGTGTCTTTTTTTTGGTGTATCATATTAAGAGTCACCGTGTATTAAATAAAAAGTTGGTGAGATGGTGTTTGAAGTCACTATTTTGATAGCTCTGTGCAATCAGTGCCCAACAAGATGAAACATTAAAGTATATGACAAAAAATACAACTTCCTCCACCGCAGCACTCCTCTCCCAACCCACCGAATGCTTTTGTTTGATATCTTCCCTCCCCAGCTGGCCTCCCCGGAGGCAGTCTGTATCCTTATGATGCACCACACTTGGCATATATATCCTCTGGTTATCGAGCAGAGAGCAAAGCAGGCTCTTCATATGATTGATGAGTAAATGGGATTTTAATTCAGTTACTCAGCCGTCACCCTGTGGCAATATCTGCATTTCAGCCTTCCTTATTTAGAAACCTTCCTTACTAGGAACAATGAATACAGAATTTCTCCCAGCTCAGCTGCCAGTTCTGTTGAAGCGGTGATCATTTAGGTAACCTATTTTAATAGAGGGTTGTCTTATTGGCTCACCAAAACAAAACCAGCATTTACATGTCTAATTTTAGTTTGTTTTTGAAGTTTTTTGTTTGTTCACTCAAATATGAGGGTCAGTACTAAACTGGCTTCTTACGCTTTGCTTTGCACCACTTGTGTGGCTTCTCATCATCTGCTGCTCGGTCAAAATGAATGGACGGTGACCACCACAGGGTCATGGAGAAGCTCTCGTTCTAAAACAACACACCTGGAGGAAACCTTCCTTTTAGAACTCTCCTGAAAAGTAAAATGAATAATCCCGCACTCACATTTCTCTTCTTTATGGAGTGGTCAAAGTTTCAGCCAAGTCTTAGACATGCAGCTTCCTTGTCGGTGGCAGCGATGGCTGAAAGGCAGCAGGTTGGAAGCCAACCAACTTGAGCCAACTTGTTTGTCCACAGTAGGCTGATTGCTGCTGGTGTTAATGCAGAGTCATTCCACCTGAAGAGTGTAGAACCTCTTGGGAGCTTTCACAACCCAGCAACACAATCCAGTCATGCAGTCAGTTTGACCTGGTCTGGTTTACTGGTAGACCATCTCCCTTCCTGGTCTGCATGTCTCCCAATCTTGTTTGTGGTACCAGGAAATTCCTCTTGGTCTCAGAGGCCTTTCCTACTGTGGAGACAGAAAATGACAAATCAAAGGAAAAGGTCAGAAGGGAGGTCGCGCTGGGCTTTGCTGTCACCAGATCACAAGAGCTACTTTGAGTGATTTTAGATCCACTGTGTTTGGCAGATGGCGCTCATTTTTCAACACATGCTGCTGCGTAGTGTTGGTGAAAGCAGGCCTATCAATTCAAGCTCAGGGCTTAACCCTGCTGATGATCAGCTGTTCTCAGCCAGCCCACTTCACATGATGACCCAGTTACCTCCTCAGCTAAGGCTCAGCTGATTCCTTCCCTGGGGTCTTTGCTGCTGCTGCTGCTCTCCCAGATCAGCGCCGATTTTCTTCTTCTTCTGCACGACACTAAACCGACTGCAACGACAACTTAGATGTCTTTCAACTCTTTTTTTTTTCTTTGTTTTTACAGCTTCTTGGCTCATCATGATGCCATTAACAGTTACTTTTAGCTGCAAAATGAAGTCAGAACTTTTGAAAGCTAGCTTCAGAGGTAGTTCCATCATAGCTCTTGCAATGTTATCCACATTTTGAAATACTTCATGAAAAAAACTGCATTAATTACTTGTACTGTTGAGAAATCTTGGTGTAAGTTTTGATACCATTATCTTAAATGCCTGCTGCTTGAATGTAAGAACTGCAAAACACTTCATACTGTATGTTCCCTTCACTGAATTACAAAAAGCATGTTTTCTTTGTCCCCTCCAGTGGTATCTTGTCTGCGCAGAAACCTTCTGAGGTCTCAACATATTTGTACCTGACATTACTGCCAGCAATCCAATACAAAGAAAGTTAATGTAATTTCACAGTTGTGACAAATTGTATCGAAGAAATTCAACAGCAAAATATGTTTCCAGCTCCAGCGCACCTGGTTGTCAAGATAATCCAGAGCACACTGCTACCACTTTAATTGGAACTACATTCTAGCAACACACATTCCCCGAAAGAAAAGTTATGTTGCGATACGTTATCGTAGTAGGCACTGGGAGTGTTAAGCTCACTACTAACACTCAGTGTTCATGGATTTGTTAAACTTCAAATACTTGAGGTTTCCACTTTGTCTCTGAAGCTGCTTTTATACTACTTGCGTTATCACTTATGATGGAAAATGAAATGATATTACAACCCAGATTAGAAAGTACTACTACAGTTACAGTATTTGTCTCAGCTGGTTTTCTCCGGGGTCTAAATGGTGCAGGCACAAGAGACCCATAGCAACGTAAAACACTGATATTTCGGATGGAGGAGCTTCTCTGGGGAGCTACCTACCTGAATGGTTAGAGGAGAGGAAGATGATGCTGTAATGTAATATAAATGTCTTTGCTCACTCTTGTTTTTAATTTTATTGAGTCCGGCTGACTTGCACCAGAAAGATGCCGGTTCCATTCATGATGCATAACCTCAGATGGGCAGAGCAGGATTTTTTTTTTTTTTTTTTAAGTTGCTCCACTTCCCAAATGTACACAAATTAGATGAATTAAAAAGGACTCTTTTTATTATTATTTTTTTAAATGTCACAACTATGTACAGCAGCAGAAAAGTTCAAAACTCAACACATAATATATTACGCATTTATCCTTTTTTAATTGTGTAATTGAGTGTTACTTGCAATTTGTAATTGTGCGTTACACCAAACATCCACAGTGTCATCTGACAAATTAAAGTGAAGCTTTATTTGTTTTAATGTGTTCTTATGTTCTTATCCCAGGGAAAGATGGTGAAGGGAATGGGAGGAGCCATGGATTTGGTGGCCAGTGCTGGAACCAAGGTTGTGGTCACCATGGAGCACTCAGCTAAGGTGTGTATTACAGACGGGAGAGAATCTATGTGTGTGTGTGTGTGTGTGTGTGTGTGTGTGTGTGTGTGTCCCTAAAGACGAATTTCTTAGCAATTCAAATGAAATAGTAAATGTCTTGTGTTGTGACCTCCAAGAAACACCTTGAATCTGCCTCTGACAGTAATGCCAGCAACTGATTAGGGGACGGTTCTCTTGATGGTGCTTGTAAATGGAGCTTTGACTGTGAGTCTCGAGTCTTGAGCAGAGACCTTTGGCTCCTCCTGATGATGCTCTGCAAATAAACCACCTGTTAGATTGTTTTAAACACAAGTCTTGATGGATGAATACACATGTTGCACTAACATCTGACCAGATAAAATGATGCTGAAGCTTGAGATCAATAACCCACGCAAGGTCTCTGGCATTAGCGCTCAGCATTCCAATTGAACTGGTTTGCGTTTACATAGTCCAGATTAACATAATACAAGGACAACGTAACATTGTACGCTCGCAGAAGCATGCTGTGTTTTGTTAATGGGAGCCTGTCTGGCGCCCAGCTATAGTCCAGATGGTGCTGCATGTGAACATGAATTAACTGCCCTGAAGCGTGTTGTCATTCATGATAGTGTGTGTGTTTCTGTATGTGCGCTGTGTGATATTTGCTCTTCAGGATGCATGTGACACATGGTGTTATGTGCTGTCTCTTAAAGATGACTGGCGGGGAAACAGAGATACACATGAAATATGTGCTGTAGGCCCATGGGGGAGAAAGATGTGTACATAACCGGCAGTATTGATATATGAAAATTGAATCCATGAAATATGATCTCACAGTTTGAATAGACTGTGTGGCTTTTGTGGCTGAACATTTTTCCAGTCTTTCTTCAAACCATCTCCTTTCTTTCAGGGAGGAAAACACAAGATATTGGACACATGCAGCCTCCCTTTGACAGGGAAGAACTGCGTGGATCGGATCATCACAGAGAAGGTTTGAAGTCGTAAAATTCTATTTATATAGATCATAAATGCAGATGTGCCTTTCCCAATCAGACTATAACAGATGGATAGATAAGGGGATTTCTCAACAGTAGTCTCTTCATGTGAGAGTACTTCAGGACAAGCGCCTGGCATTGCTTTAACAAAAGCATTTGTTTATGACACAAAGAGGTGCAGGAATGAACCCTAAACCCCAGAAAAAAGAGAGCATCGACAAGCATCTGGTTACCTCATCCTAAAGTAAATGTGTGGTTTTTTTAAATGCCTGAAATCAGTTCTGGGATTAATACGAGCATAAGACATTTCAACGTTGTTCTAAAATACGTCCCCACTTTCAGTACCACGGACGATTCCAGGAAGATGCCAATAACTGGGGCAAGTGAACACAACAAAGAATAAGTTGCACAAAACGGTTCTCATTTATCAAGTGAGCTCAGAAACAGGGCAGATCTGAACATGAGAATCGCCTAATAACCGAACTCACGTGAGATTTATGAAGTCAGTCACAACCATGGCGTACGATGACTCTGTCGCTGGTGAATATAGCGGCTGAAAGCGATCGCTTCTGAAAGGTCACGCTCAAATCTATTCTGGTTTTGGAATTTCACGATATGGAGGAATAAGTATTGGCTGAGAAGTGGAACGTCTCCTGCCTGGATATTGAAACCTTCACGTCAGCAGATCAAGTGAACCATCAGTTTGATGTGACACGATTGAAAAGCCAAATAAAAGGAAGCCATAACATGTAGTTGTGATTAAAATCACTGCTATGTGGTTAACACGGTTGCCCGCATCAATCAGATGCCAGCGGACGCTTCAATATTTATTTGATTAATGAGGCTCATCATTAATGGATGATTATCAGATTGGCAGGGGGGTAGTTCTCTAAAAAATTATAATCTTCGCACATAGACACAAGAAAACAAGCGCACAGCATCCAAAATGTTGATGTGATGCAATAGTGACACGGCTAGATGGAAATTACCTTCATTCAATTAACACTAATTCACTAAGTTGATTTCTGTGAGGAGGCAGCTTTATTGATTTTGTTATGGTGTTTCCATTTTCATGGGATGGGTTAGGTTTCCCATTATTATCTGTTTGTTTGATACTCCCATCCCTGCCTCAGGGCCTTGCTTGTAATGCTGTTGATGCTTATGCAGTCATATGTCTCTGTGTACCCGGCTGAGCTGCACTGGGTTGTCTCGGATGCAGGAGGGAAATAGCAGTCAGACCGTGAGCGTTGTGTGGCACCTGTCTACAGGTCTTTAACCCTCGATTATAAAATGCTTCTGACCTGAATCCGAAGGGAGTTCTGGGGCTTGGAATCTTGATTGAGCCTTCAAAGCCTGCTTTTATGTTTTGATCGGTTGTTGTGTTGACAGCCAAAGAGTGAAGTAAGCTGTTGAGCTGAAAAAGCAGGCCTTCTAAGATTAACTATCCCTGGAGGCTAGTGAATTGGATGTTTCTGGACCTCAGCCTCTGTAGCAGAAGTGACACCTTTTAGTTTTGGGGTATTTGTGTGATTTGGCTTTGTATAAATTAAGTCGACTTAACAGGGATACGGGAGGAACTTTGGGAGGCCATGCAGTGGGACTTCTAGTTGTGCTGCTGACTCAAGAAGGGAAGATGAGGCCTCACCCGGATTGTTGGTGGGGATTCAGGCTGAAAACTCTGACCTCACTGAGGACGGTGGGTGTTGGTGAAGGTACTAGAGGGCAGAAGCACAAATTGCTACAATTGTGTGTTTAAAGGCTCATCATCAGACATCAAACCACAGCTACACAAGAAAAAAAAACTAAGTTATCACACTGTAAAAAAGGTATCTTCTGCTGCACCCAATGTCAGTGTGATTAAGATCTATCAGCTCACAGGAAGAGAATTCAATCACATCGTTAGGTTTGATCAGCTGAAGCCATCTGTGGAAGAGGTGGAAGAGCCACTTGCCACTGAGGAAGTGGAAGAGGTTCATCTTGAAGCTGCTAGTATTTGGTGAATAGTCTCAGTTGACTTGCATTGTCAGAGCTGCACAGGACGAGAGTGTGGACCCCTATGGGCTCGTTCGCATGTTGGTTTGCCTCATTTTCAGAAAATGCTATCTTGTTACTGCTCAGTCTGCCTTGAAAATCTCATGGAGCTTAACCAGAAGACAAGTCTCTATCTCTGCTTCTTGACTTTCTTCAGCTCTGCAATTTAAATGATTTGTGGTGTGACTGAAGAACAGGGAAAAGCTTTTGTTAACCTGATTGATACCATCCATGTTTGCCTCAATATATGTTCATACTTGGTAAGTTCATGGGGGGGGGGGGGGGGGGGGCGCCTTTATACAGGGAGGAGCACCTTTATCACTTTATTTTATCATGCAGTTTGATCATGGCTAGTGGATTCAGGCAGGACGGCTCTATGTGATCAAAATTCCGGTCACAGGAAAAGTGTTTTACCAGATTGATTCAAGGAAAAAAAAATACTGGAAATGAAAAGAAAGGTTTGACGGGGTTTTTTTTGGGGGGGGGGGGGGTTATAAAATTAAAAAGTGCTGTTGTTGGGAATGGAGGAAGGAGAAAAGAGGTGGTTTACAGTAAATGCTGTTGGACGAAGGTGTGGGTGAGGTGAGACTGAGAAGAGCCTAAAGAGAGTGTATGTTCCGTTAGCTAGTAGAGCTTAGAGCCGGTGCAGATGAAACCATGTTAGCCTCTGGTGGTTGGAGCCTTTGGAACTGGTTCATTGAAAAAAAAAAATGACCCATGCATTCAGTGCATTCTTTCACACTCAATCATCACATTACTTGTTTTATTGAAAGGAATTCCTTCTTTCTTCATTGCATCTCTACCATCGCTTACTTTTTTCCTTCTTTACCTGATCCTACATACTAGGAGTGAATTTTAATATATTTTACTCTACATTTGGGGCTTCAGTCCCCTATTTAAACCTTAGCATTTTAAAAACATCCCTTAATATGTCAGCTCATCGTTGCGGTTTGGACGGGCAAGATTTTAGCTTTTCACAAATACAAAGGCATGATTGGAAGCTCTCACCTCAACGTTCAGAGCCTAAATTCGGGTCATCTCCAGTTGTCTCTCTGACATGGAAGTCATTACAACCAACTGCTCCACGAAGGTGTTATTATTAAAGAGTTTTTCTGTGAATGCACAACACATTGACTTGATTGAGTCATTGTTGTCAAATTTAGTTGCAGGCACATCATTCCCACCAGAAAACATTCTAGAATGCACACAATTCCACACGGGGAAAAATACTACGAAAAGCTGTATTTCACTTTTCAGGATCCAGGATCTTCCGTTGGATCCAGACGGCCTTCAGTAGCTTATCACTGGTACTCTCTTGATCTTTAATTTCATTCAGATCTGTGGTTTAGTTTTTGAATGATTGGAAACAAACAGAAATTATATTTTATCCCCATAATACACAGTTTAATGCAGATCCACCCAAAATTTCACATTTTATTGAAAGCTTTTACAAAAACCCATGCCCTTATTTATATATTTGTCATTTTTTATAATGTTTTGGATGAGTTCAGTAGCTTTTATTTAATTCTGTTTCTAGACGGACAAACGTAAACGTAAACACATCATTTCCGAACAGGTTCTCCTTCTTGGAAGTTGGGTCTTTAGAAACTCCTGCTCTATTTCTCCAGGCTTTTTCCTCCCGTTCCCTCTAATATCACTTTAACGTGAATGACAGACTCAATAAAGGATGATTCGTATCATGTTTCTGTTTTACTGGTAAACTTCTGCAAAAAAACAGAAACACAGTGTGGCCCAGATGATGTAAAGAAATCTTTAGCACACATGCTATGCATTTATCGACCAACAAGATTGATCAAGAAACAGTGCACGTGCCAGAATTACACTCCAGGGAACTGTTCAGGACCCTGCTGTCACCTTCAACTGTCCGGGTGATGAGACTCTGCGGAGGCGTGGTCACTGACAGAGGGCAGGGATGTTAAATTGCGTTAAGAAGGATCTGTTAATGATTCATTTATCAAGACCGCAGTTCTGCTCCTCCCATTCTTATGAGGATGATGACTGGGAAACTCCCAGAAGAACGAATAACTTCATATTTGGCTCAAATATACACTTTGACATCATAAACTTCTCCAATTGTTCCAGCGTGTGGAAACCAGTTCTGATCACTGATCTGGAAACATCTTGGCGGAAGGTTTCAGTCATTCCCTGGGCCAGTTAGGATGACGGTCAGAGATCAGGCTTACCATTTCAATAAGCCTTTACTGAAATAAAACAGCACTGCAGGACAGCAGTGATTTCAAGTAATTTGCTCTGAATAATGCAGCCAATAACATCTTGGGGTGATTTTGAGTATTGAGAAAATGATTGTGGTAATCACCAGAGGAAATGGTGTGACTCTGCTGTAGGAAGCAAGAGGCTATAAACCAAGTGGCTAATGGTGCCTTTTTTAAAGCAGATAATTGTTATCCTTATTTTATTGTCTCCTGGCTGCCATCCTAACACGGTTAATATCAATCCTCCAATTTGTTTCCACAATGAGCGCAGACACTGAGGCCCTCCAAACATGACAAGGATATTATTTTCCCTCCCCGAGGACACGGGAGATTCTCACAAACAGGCTTCACCTCCTCTTACAAAGGCAAGCGAGAGCTGGTGATTCAAGTGCTGTCCTGAGAGTGTGTGTCCTCAGGTATCTGCTGCTCATTATGGTTTCACTTCCTGTGATTTTGTGTGTGTGTGTGTTTTGTTTTTGTTTTTGGAGGGGTGGGGTTGTTTGAGATTTTTTTGGTGGCAGCTTTTGCAGTCAAATTGTTGAACGTTTACCAGTTTTAGGGAGAAGATGAAGTGTCATGATGTGATTGTGCCATGGCGCCCTCAGTTTCACCTCCTGCTCGAGCTCCGCGTGTCATGTGGCTTGACTGGGCCGGAAACTTGCTAGCTTGTGACGCTACTATCAGGTTCTTGAGGTAGGAACAAGATCAGCCGAGCTAATGTTGCATATTGGGATGGGCTCTGTTACGCTACGTGGCTGTCAAAGCATTTATATAATAAAGACCGATGGGAAAAAAAGTGCCTCCTGTTTGAAGTGAATATGAAAATAAGTGATAATTAGAAAATGAAAACGGTTGGGGTTAACATTCGTACGCTCATTAATTGCTCTCATTAGTTGTGAACAATCATGAAATTATACTCGCTGTACTTAAAGGGTCATGAAGTTTTGTCCATGGGAAGCCAGTATATGTAAAATCTTTGCATTAATACCTCTCAGTAGTGACTGAAGAGAAGCACATTTCCTCTTTAGAATAAAAAAAAAGAAAACATCCCCTGTCCACCCCCACCAAAAAAAAAAATAAAAAATTCACAGATAAACAACAAAACTCATGAATTATTCAAACATACCTAGAAAAGTGTTACATGTGGCTGTTTCAGTAATGACATCAATGTCAGTGACAGCAATTATCATTCCGGCAAACATTCGCTGGAATGATAATTGCTGGAATTGATTGCTGAAAAGCCTTTTCAGGATAAGTTTTTAAATGTATTTGTGGAGGATTAAAAGTGTTAATTCCCTTTCCCCTGTTTTTATTCCATCCACATTCATGCAAAGCGTTGAATCATCACGATGGCTGGGTGTCGTCGTTGGGCTGGCAGCACACGCGGAGAAGCAGCTAATGCCTCCGCACGGTTAATGATGCTGGCGACTTTGACGGCTGTGGTGAAAGGTGATTCAGCAGAGCTGTGCAGCAAATTAGGCCCCGCTGCAGTCAGATGAGAAGTAGAGATTTACCAGCGTCTGTGTTGAATCACACCAAATATATGAATCCACATCTTTTGTTTAGTGATGTGCTTATTTTGATACCAGATACGCCCAGATGTGAGCTCACCTTATGACCCACCTGCCATATCTGAGTGTTTTGCCTACGAGGACCACTTGTGGCTCACGATGACACATTTAATCTTCCTTAATGACTTCGAACTCAATTAGACATGCGTGCGAGTGTCTTTGTTATCCAGAGGCCCCTGTTCCTTGTGACATTCCATCTGTCTTGCTATTTTGGAGTGAGATATCTGCCTCCTGCCGTGTGTGTGTGTGTGTGTGTGTGTGTGTCTGTGTGTCTGTGTGTGTGTTTCTCTAATGAGCTGAGAATCCTGACAGGCTTTGTCTGAGTGTGACTGGGGTTTAGCCTGTCAGTCCCTGCTGAGAGAGGCAGCAGGACCCAGGTCAGTTGATTGTGTCCACACTATCTCCCAAAAGAGAGTTGTTTTTTTTTCTACATAATGTATCGATTTTAGATAGTAATGGCTATATGGAATGTGCATCTCTATATAACACACTTTCATTCCATGCTGGTCCTCAGAGCAGGAGTTTGTTGTTTAAACTGATGATTCCAGACAAAAGCTACAATAGTCATCCTTGACAATCTGAATCCATTGGCTATCGTTTAATGTATTCATGGAGAAAGCTGAGTAGTACGGTTGGCCCAGAAGGGCAAAACACAATATTTGTTTGTACTCTGTTACATCACATTCCGTTACAGTTTAGTCATTGCGCAAAGCAACTTTCAATTGTAGTCTTCTTTTATCCTCCTCAGGCTGGTACAGCCCAGACTTTTCTTGTAATACCACCTTGTTCCACAAGAGGTGATATTGTAGCATTAAGGATCCGTGGCTCAGTGAAAAAGCTATGGCTGTACCAAATTGTACCTTTTTAAAGAATAAGAAAAATAGTTCCAGGTGACACAGACAAGACCAGGGCACACAAATCACTGTCAAAGGGAAGGAGTGCAGTGACGTTTGGAACCTGACGGTAGATTTGAAGTGGACATGAACGGTTTTAGGTTAGTTGAACAGCAGATGGGCAGCAGCCATCTGTTTGAGCTGTAAAGGTCTGGCGGCAGAAGCAGGTCGCCTCTGGTCTGGAGCACAATTCATACGCACTTGAGTACATTCCGTGTTAAGTGTGAAAGCTTGAGGTGCGTTCCAACAGCCTGGTTCTTCCCTGTTAAGTCAACGGCCGTATCCACTACGATTCCAGCTGTAGGCTGCACAGATGTTCAGGTCAGAGTTCATCACCTCTCGCCCAAAGTTGTCTGACAAGATCATCCGCATGAATTTCACATCAACATTTATTAATAAAAGGTGCAACAAATTATTAATTTTACATAGGGTAGCAAGGCTCAGGGCTCGAGCGGCAAAGTGTCCTTGAGCATGATACTGAACCCTTAATTGGTCGTGGTTAGCAGGTTTGCACCTTGAATTATAGGGTGATGCCAAGGGAGGAGGGCGCTATAGAAATTCAGCCTATTTACACGATAGAATATCTGTAGAGTCTGTAAATCTTCCACCGTTCATTTTCATGTTAAAAATGTTGCATTAACATGTTGGCATTTCCGTCTTTTGACATGATTGCCATAGTAATTAATAAAATGTTTCCAGTCTGGTCTGTAGGACAAATAATTGTGGCAATTCATGTCACTTGGAGATAATTAAATTTCCAAGGCCCTTATTTGTAAGTTATTAACACTCATTGTGCAAAAACCATGTGTAAGTGCATCTGTTAGTATAGCGTCAGATGTGTGTACATGTGCAACTGCTGGCACGCAGGAAACTGGAGTAAACAGGCTGTAACACTGTATTTAGCCATTCGACCATCACTGATGGTAGAGAATGTGAAGAGAGACTAGAAGAAGCAGAAACGGGCCATAGTTGTAAAAGGAGAAACGGACACTTGTGATACTCCGGCTACTGATCTCCAGTCCAGAGTGGTTCGTGGGAAAGGACCTTTCAAATGTAGCAGATCTGCTTATGACGTCGATGTAGTTTTATCTCGAATTTAAACATTTCCCCTCCATTATTCTTAATAATGTTGACGCTCCTTCCACAATTTGCACAAGATTAGAAACTAATAGCGCAGTCCTGTGGAGTGGTCCGGTGTCATCGGAGTGGCGCTCTCAGGGATGGCCGTGCTTTTCGTGGACGTGCCCTCGTTAATTGCAGCTATTTTTCAAACCGACGCTTGATGTTGGAGTGCTACTCCGCTGTGCCCCCGTGATGGCACGCAGCACTTTGACATCGCTTTACGGTCACTTAATTTAGCCCCTCGCCTCTTTGATGATGACTCCACATCTTCAAAGTACATCAACGAACAGAAATAGTCATTAAAGCTCTTTATCTTCCTTATCATCTCATTTTTTTCCTCTTTTTTTTACCAGGCTGTGTTTGATGTGGATAAGACAAAAGGTCTGACGCTGATAGAAGTATGGGAGGGGCTCACTGCTGAAGATATCAAGGCATGCACCGGTGCACATTTCGAGGTGAGTGACCTTTTGTTTTTGTTTTCTAACTGCATCGTATTTGAAACTCTTAAGTTTTTGTCTCATTATGTTTTATCTACTGTCTCCTAGGTGTCCCCCAACCTGAGACCCATTCAGCAAATCTAGAAGGACATGTAAAAGATATGCTTGTGCATCATCATGTCTTTGTGTGATTTTTTTTTTGTTTTTTTTGTAGCGTAAAAGGTCAAATAAGCTTATAAAACACAAGTGCTTGGTTCAGGTACCTGCTATCGGAAGGATTCAGTCATCAACTTGATTAATCTACATGCTATTAAGTTATTAATGGTTCTTTTATTTGTGTTACTGTTACCAAATAACCCTAAAAACATTTTGAAAAAGGGATTTTTCTTTCTGTTAACGAAGATCAATGCCGCTTGACTCGTACTTTTGTACAAAAACATGGCAGTAACTTCTCGAACAGCCTGTGAATCGTATTTACCGTAAAATCAACATGTTTCTGTCACATGTTTTTAAACGTGTGCTGTAGCTCAGGTAATCTTAATCAGCACAGAAGGAATATTTTTAATGTTTTTCTTCATATGGGAAAATAGGGTTGAATACATGGTTATAACCATCACCACAAGTCAAGGGCATGAAAATAATGAAGCCTTAGTAGTTTTCTATTAAGAAACCTGCTCTCCTGCCTTTGTATGTACAGTGCATATGTACAATAAATACAACTTTATGTGCTGAGGGGTACTCTTGTATGGGTTTTTGTTTTGTTTTTTCAAATCTCAACTGGTTGCTAACATGTTTGAACTCTCTTGAACTCGCAGTGATTGAAGCCAAATGGCTGCTTAAACGAGACGGCTGCTGGCACCAGGGCTTAGAATCTCTGGCTATATACATATATACTGTATATATAATATATGAAATGCACACACACACACACACACACACACAGATGTATGTGGTTGGTGGGCTTGCATTGACATTCTTGATGTGATTTCCTCACATGAGTGGAGAAGGCTCTACCATTACCTGAGGGCTGTTACAGAACTGGAAAAACTTGGCCAGTGGGCTTTTAGGTTCAAGAAGCTCAACTGAGTTGGATCATCAAGCAGAAAAATAGAAGAAAGTGACAGGGGCTTTTGCCTCCGGCGGTTCCTGGTAATCTGGCGCGTCCCTTCCTGACTCAGACCAGAGTGGGACCCTATAAGCCTACATATTGTAACCTATTTCTTATACTGCCACTGGAATGTAATTAATGTGAGCATGGGAGAACAAGCAGACAGTGATAAATCAATGCGTGGTCGTAGATGTTGAGCCAGCATCGGTCATCAGAGCTGTGCAATCGTGGCGTTGATTCTTCTATGACTGGTTTTAACGACCTCTTTCCAGCAGGTCATTAACACCAGAAGTGCATTTGGTTTAATGCACATCCAAATGTTAACACAGTTTCATTTTTTTTCATACCGGTAGAAGCGCCTCTGAAAAACGAAATCCTGTTGAGTCTGGAACATCAACCAGAGGCGGTGAAATGATGAAAGCGATGTGAAAAGTGAGTCACGGTGAGCAGCTGTCTTCAGGAACTGCTCCTGAATGACAGCAGCTTCTTCCAACTTACATTTTTTGCTGTAATCTAATTTAGAAAAAAAAAACAAAACATAAAATAATACTGAGTAACATTATGATTACAGTTTGGATTCAAGTATGAATGGCTTCGATCTTGATTACAAGAAAGTTGGTAACCGCCGTTCCAAACGAGGGTTTCACAACGGTGACGGACAGCTCTGTCAAACATCTTTGGTCCAGCAGGTGTTGTGAAGGTTCTTTAATTCACATCCTGCTCTCCATGGAAGCACCTGCATTCATTTTCTCTATAAACCTGTTTACTCTCTTTATTTTCTGTAATGTGTCAGTTGTCTGGTGCTTCAAGGTCCCATTTATCATTCCAAATGCTAACATTCAAGCTACATTGGTTGGATAATGAATAGTTGCAGTTAGTTGACTTTATTATTTAAAAAAAAAAGAAGCTGTTGTAGACACAGTGTTTTTAATCAACCTATGGGGGCTTCAACAATCTTACCTGAACTCAAGTCATGCTGATGACGATACTGATGAATACTACACAAAGCTGAGATTAACCTTTGAATTTTGCCCCGTTCTGGGTGTTGAGTTGTTATTAGTGTTTGGGTTTTTTTGTCTCACACAAATCAATTTATTGACCAGTCTAGAATCTAGCTGGTATACAGTTGTTTTTTCCGGTTATGTGACTCCTGCCAGTCAGTTAAAAAAAAACACAAAAAAAAACAACAACCTTGAATATGTGTGTTTATTTCCTATCGTAGTGTTTAGGTATATTGTGGATGTCTGGAAACGGAATACTCTCGTTCAAACACACACACACACACACTGTGGTGGCGTCTGCACAAGGATACCAGGCTGCCTCTCTACCCCCCCAGCCACGCCGCCCCTTATAGGGATATCGTATATGGCGCTTATATGGGGATGCCGACTAGATTATTTAAAAACAGACGCGTATACCGTTAGGCCTGTGAATTTGCATTCCAGCATCAGTTCTAATGATGTCACATGTCTCACCGAATTCACTTAGATGGTCTATAAAATGTACAATGTGCTGTTTTTCATGGTGACCTTGTCAGTTATTCATTGTCACTGTCATATGCTGAGCTAGTGCTAATGAAACACAGCCTCATGCCCCCAGTCATTCATGACCCTGCTCCATAGGTCACAGGGCGACAAGTTCACCCTCGCGTCTACTAGGAAACAAGGACATCGCACCAGTGGACTGTGGGTTGCTGTGGGACAGCTTTTATGTATTTGCTGTAGAAATAAACAATTTTTGCAGTCTTTCTAAAAGTAGCTTGAGAGACTAACTGACATCTGCTCCAAAGTCCCCAAAAATATTTGGCATGCAGATGGTGCAGTGACCGTCACGCTTCAACTCCCTCCAGTCAAGGAAAAGCATAAATTATATAACGATGTCATTTTTTCTTTAATAAATTATCCGATCTGATAGCCGAAGCATGTGGTCTTTAAAGTGCTATTGCAGTACTGAAAAGATGATGTATTTGTATCATAACTGTGCTACTCAGGGGGGCGTGTGGACTCGCGTGTGTATGTGTGTGTGTAGCCAATAGCGAGAGGCAAGGGAGGGGTTTTTTGTGTGTGTGTGTGTGTGTATGTGTGTGTGTGTGGGGGGGGGGGGGGGGGGGAGCGCTCTCCAGGTTGGCTCAGGCACCGGTCCGGGAGAACGGAGTCTGGTGCACGGCGGCAGCATGGCTTCGTCTCACGGGAGAAGTGACCTGCGGTTCGCAGACTGGATGGCAAGTTTACCGCAGAGCATGCACACCATCCCGCTCACCAACTTGGCTATTCCCGGTAGGTGTTTTTCCATTTTTCCCAAGTGTGATGGGGGATGATATCCGTCTGCTTCATCCGCGCGGATTGCATGTGCGTGTGCGTGTATCCATCCAGAGGAGACAGGCTGTTATCAGGAATGGATTCTTTACGTTCAATATATATCTATTACACGCTTTGTAAACTTTGATTCTCTACTTTGCATCCTCTGCAACTCTCATCCCCCAAATGCGGGTTTTAGTTACAATTCACCTCGTCAGAACAAAGACTAAGACCTGTTGCGCAACGTGAGAAATATTTTGAACCGTCTTACTCCCTCGTGTTGCGCTCCGCTGTATCGTCCGAGGATATACAATAATACTCAGATGATGTTGCTTCCCTTCATCATGGTCTAAAAAAAAAAAAGAAAAAAAAGACTTCTTTAAAAAAAAAAGGATCAGAACAGACGGATGAACCATGCTGCTGTGTTTTGTTGGACGTTTATTTTTGGGGTGGTGGCCACAGAGGAGAAATAAGAGATGATCACAGTGCCTCCCATCCAAAATGAGCTGCTGGATCATTTTAACCAATCAGTTTGCAGGTCGCCTCCAACTCCATTCAAATTGGAAATGCTACTTGTAAAGCCCACCACTCATCTGACTGATGTAATGGCTTATTAGAAGCCACTTAATTCTATATCTGCTGCCTAGTGATTATCACACCTCCTCGCAAAGTGCATCCACTGGTCTTTTTTAGGACTCTCCCCTCTTCTTCTTTTTGTCCGATTTCTCTCTGCCCCATGAGAGCTGTATGTGTTCAGGATAAATATGATTTAATGACATCAGAGGCGCGGCCACGGTACCTGCGACGCTACCGTGTCAAATATGCATGCACGTCATCTTGGATTTACGGACTGGCTACATGAGACAGAAGCCATGCAGCACGCCATCCACCATGCTTGTAATTTTGCTGAATCAC
Organism: Aulostomus chinensis; assembly: GCF_037954235.1. Taxonomy (NCBI): domain Eukaryota; kingdom Metazoa; phylum Chordata; class Actinopteri; order Syngnathiformes; family Aulostomidae; genus Aulostomus; species Aulostomus chinensis. Next base: position 9,890,777 of record NC_141325.1, read on the forward strand.
GTGCTGTATCCCACCACAGTTCATCCATGCCAAGGCAGCATGGGAGCATGCTCTGTCCCTTTTAATTAGGTGTCATTACTTCTCATTGGCCCCATGTCCTGAGGCTCAGCTGCTCTCAGTCAGTCCTCCATGAGGCTCCAGATTCTCTAAACATCCTCCCAGTCTTTGCATTTCTCCATGTTTGCCTACGCACATGCGATGTCAGGTTTTTTTTTGTTTGTTTTTGTTTTGCTTTTTCAAGAGAGCTTCCGTAATCTTCAGGATTTTAGATGAAACTTATTCAGCGACAACCACGTGGAGTGTTTGTCCCAAGTCGATCTCTCATCAGACTCTGTTGCGTCATGTTTAGGTCACCACATAGCAATCCTTCATGTTCATGCTGGAGTAAAACGGGGCCGGACATGAAGCAGAAAAGAAAAACGACAGCTGTTTCCTCCACAAGTTCAGAATAAACAAGAATGGGATATTTTTTAAGGTTAAACGCTTCCTTTACGCTCCGCAGCATCCAGCCACTGCTGCCTCCGACTCACTGTTTATTTTTTCAGGGAATATATATATTCACCAGCCAACGTCGGCTGAATGATCCGGGCCAGAAGTCTTCTGGCAATTTGGAGTGCTCAACCATGTGGGGTGAGGGGTGTGATGGCGCGGTGTTCTGCCAACATGGCACAGCTGCACTCATTAGTATATGTAATGATGGAAATTAATGAAGATTAATGACGAAGGATTTGTGGTGACAGTAAAGACTGATCTATTACCTGATTTGTCTGATGTTTTAATTGCACCTTGCTGTTATATTCAGGTAATTGATGTGAGCTGTCAAGTGAATCAGCTACAGAACAGAGCTCCACACACATGACGTAATACACTATAGGCTTTCAGCAGCGTAGGTGTTCGCCTGCTACATTTGCTGTAGGACACATGTTGTACATGCTGCTTCTTTAACTTGGAACGTTTGGCTTATTTCCAGAGTTTAAATGTAACATTTTATACAGTGCGCTGATCTTGAACTTTCACTTTTAAAGTAAATACTTTGGTTTGATTGACAAATTGCCAAAAAACGGCATATGACAGATTCACAAAGGCGTAAATTATATCATGTCCATGCTTTTTACACACGTCATATTGAATTATCACATGGCCGTAAGCAGGAAAACTATTCTTATAGTCGATGCAAAACCTTTTGACTGTTGATTATGTTAGCTAGCTCGCGAAGTCCTGTGATGACCCACAAACTTCCCCCTCTTCTATCGTAAGAGTTTGCTTTCTGACTTTCTGATAACGTCAGGCGGACGAGAGCTTCTGCCAGAGGCAACTGTGTCCTTCAGCCCTCAGCTTTCTTCATTAGAGCTGCCATCTTCTGGAATACATACCCAGCAATATCAGACAATTGAAATCATAGCCGACATTGAACCAATCATATGACCGTTTTGATAAAAGCACCGAACAGGTTGCACTTTTTTATGACGCAATGTTAGTAAAAAAAAAAGTTTCATTAATAACTGTAGTTTTTACATTATATCATCGTTTTTTGATCCCATTATCTCTCTGTTTTTGGATTCTCTGGCCCTAGAAGGGACTGCAGATGAAATGTAGCTTCTAAGTCACTCTCTCATTTTCTTGCTGAATAAACAAACAAATAAATAAAAGCAGACTGAGGTGGTGGCAGTAACAGTGAAGCTCCATCTTAGCAAAGGTACATACGTGTGTGTGTGTGTGTGTGTGTGTGTGTGTGTGTGCGTGTGTGTGTGTGTGCGTGTGTGTGTGTGAAATACTGCTAATATCATCTGCTGGCAGGTATTGATTGGTTGTAACTTCAGGGCCTCAGTGAAGACAAATGCAACTTATGGAAAACCAGCAGATATTTGTGCTTTACAGAGTAAACAAAACAGCCAAAGAATGAACAGATGTGTTTAATTGTAATAAAATGACTTGACAGTGATGAGTAAACTGTAAGCAATGGGAAGATACTGCATCATTCTCCAAACTGGGAGCCTGACATAAAACATTGGTTCGGAGAGCCAAGGATGTGGTGATTGAACCTGATGCCAATCCATGCACATAACAGAACATCAACTCTATATTTATTTGTTAGCCAGTGGCAGGAGGCCCATAAATTTTATGTGTGGTCTTTCTTGTTGAACTGCCTTGCTGTTGAATTTTGGACATGCTGCAGATGAGACTCACTGATCGACTTCCACCGTCGGAATCAATATGTATCAGTCCTCATGTCCAAAACTGAGAGGAAGCTCTAATTAGGGCCTGAGCCAGAAGGTACTTCTGGGCGAAGACCCTATTATGTTTCGAAGTCAGAGAGACACGAAGTCAGCGCTAAAAGCAGTAAAAACACACACTTAGGAGCATCACAGGCCTCTAAAAACATCACAGAGGGGTCCGGGGGGGGAGAGGGGGGTGAGGTCCCCCATTGAAACCTATGGTGGCAAAAATTTTATCTGAAATTGTAAAGTTTTTTGGTATTATTTTTCTTTCTTTCTTCCACGCCAAGTAAATCCTTTATTTGAACCCCTGAACATGCATGAAATTCGCTGAAATTTTGCACACACGTCCGGTCTGGCGAAAAATTTTATATTTTAAAAAAAAAATTCAAAAAAACTCAATAGCGCCACCTACAGAGCAAAAAAACGAAAAAAAAAATAGAATCATTATAACTGCTTCCACGAATGTCCCACACACACGGGACCAACACCGTCGCACTCGTCTCTACAAGACGAAAATTTCATACGCTCTGACCTCTCACCTATCTACAACACAATGTCCACAAATTGGACAAAACTGTCAAAATGAGGACTTTTGCTCCTCCCCGAACAAAATCTATCTCCTCCTAAACCGTAAATGGCACCGCTTCCAGACTTTCACACATTACTCTCCCAACTGTGCTGATTAAAAGTTGTTCAAGGTTAATATACTACGCGCTCGGTTTGGATTTTATAAGCCGTCAAAGTCGGGGAGACACGTTTCACGCTTACAATGGAAGTCAATGGGGTGGCCGTGTCCTCTCATGGTACAAACTCTCGAACAAATGCTTCTCACGTCTAAACTAAAACTCTCACAGCTTCACAAAACATACCAGTCGATTCCTCAGAAAAATCTCTACAAAAATATGGTATTATATCCCACTTCCAAGCAACATATGCGGAGTTATTTGCTTTTCACACACTAAAAATGTACACTTTTCGGTTGCTCTCCACTCTAGCACAGATGGCAGAGATTTGTTTACTGTAGTCATGGAAACCACAATTGGAGGGTCTCTGCCCTCATGTACATACTCTCAAACAAACACTTGTAGCTTTTAAACTAAAACACTCACACCTTCAGAAAACACACCATTGAATTCCTGAGAAAAACTCTACGCACTGATGTCTTTACTTTCAACTTTTGACCCACATATGCTGAGTTATGACAGTGTTTCACAGTTAAACTGCCAAATCCTCCTCTGCTCTCCACTCTGACACAGATGCCAGAGAGCCAGCAGAGAAGGGAGGGGCTCTTAAAGGGCCGGCTCTCAGCTCTGCACTCACACTGTGCAGTAAACTGAGGCTCGTATCTCCTGAACTACAAGGCCTAGGGATTTGCCGATTACACCGTTGGATTCGGGCCGGTGTCAAGGACGCGGCCATAGGCCGCGCGGGGGCTCAGGCCCTAACAACGCTGCTTGCAGCTTTAATTAGGGCCTGAGCCAGAAGGTACTTCTGGGCGAAGACCCTATTATGTTTCGAAGTCAGAGAGACACGAAGTCAGCGCTAAAAGCAGTAAAAAAACACACTTAGGAGCATCACAGGCCTCTAAAAACATCACAGGGGGGTCCGGGGGGGGACAGGGGGGTGAGGTCCCCCATTGAAACCAATGGTGGCAAAAATTTTATCTGAAATTGCAAAGTTTTTTAGGGCCTGAGCCAGAAGGTACTTCTGGCGAAGACCCTATTATGTTTGCTCGGCAGAGCAACACATTAGCAGCACTAAAAACACTAAAAACACACACTAAACAGTGTCCCAGGCCCCCCCAACACCCATGAGGCAACTGGGTCAGACGGCCCGGAGCCAGTTTTCACATACACACCCATTCAAAACCTGGTATTATACTGTTCTTGCTCTCAATGAGTGCGCGCTATATGCGCATAATGCGCATAACGCGCATAATCTAATTTGACCCCCTGAACATGCATGAAATTCCCTGAAATTCGGCACAATCGTTCGGTATGTCTCAACATTCACTAATCAAAAACAAAAACGCCACAAAAGTCTATAGCGCCACCTAGGGAGCCACACAAAAAAAAGATAATTTTTTTTAATTTTGCGCGCTATAACTCCTCACACAAAACTCCCACAAACATGGGACCAACACCGTTGGACTCGTCTCATCAAGACGAACAATTCTTACACTCTGACCCCTCACCTATCTCCAACAGAATGTCCACAAATTGGACAAAACTGTCAAAATCAGGACTTTTTTTACTCCCCGAACAAAATCTATCTCCTCCTAAACCGTAAATGCCAGGGCTTCCAAACTTTCACACATTACTCTCCCAACTGTGCTGATTAAAAGTTCAGTAAGAATAATATACTACGCGCTCGGTTCCCATTTTATAAGCCGTCAAAGTCGGGAAGACACGTTTCACGCTTACAATGGAAGTCAATGGGGAGGCCGTGTCCTCTCATGGTACATACTCTCGAACAAATGCTTCTCACGTCTATACCATACATCGCACAGCTTTTAAAAACATATCACTGTATTCCTGACAAAAATCCCTACAAAAATATGGTATTTTGTGTTACTTTCGACCAACGTAGGCCGAGTTATTCAGCTTTTACACACTACATTTCTCTTAATCCTCCACTCTCTCCACTCTAGCACAGATCAAAGAAAGTGCAGCGGGGGAGGGGTTCTTAAAGGGCCAGCTGGCAGCTCTGCTCTCAGCTCTGCTCTCAGCTCTGACAGAGATGGCAGAGAGCGAGCAGAGAAGGGAGGGGCTCTTAAAGGGCCGGCTCTCAGCTCTGCACTCACACTGTGCAGCACACTGAGGCTCGTATCTCCTAAACTACAAGGCCTAGGGATTTGCCGATTACACCGTTGGATTCGGGCCGGTGTCAAGGACGCGGCCATAGGCCGCGCGGGGGCTCAGGCCCTAACAACGCTGCTTGCAGCTTTAATTTTATTTCAGTTTGGAGGCTGCTTGTGCTGAGGACACAATATGGTTACACAGTTGGAGTTGTCTGATCTACTCTTACTTTGCTGAAAAAAGTTCAGCCATCCACCATATGAAATCCTGAAAGAATTACTAAACAATTGACATTAGCAAGTTGCATACTTTCAGCTTAGAAACAAATGAGTTGTTGGAAATCGAAACATATTTAGTGACAGTAAAAGTGGCCCTAAATGGGAACCTTGTGGTTCCCTGCAGCGGATTGGTACTGCAATCCCTAACTGACATGATGATTTGCTTAAAGATATTAATCAAACTAAAATTGCACAACACTGAGATTCTGAACACAAGCAAGTTATTTTAAAACTGACATTTCTGTTTTTGTGAAATCTGGGATTAGGAAAAGATTCAGAGATGTTTTCAGAACTACAGTGCCTCACTTACCTCTTAAAGCTGAAGTCAGGCTACGCTGTGCTAGTACACTAGCTTTATATAGACGCGCAGGAGTAAATACTGGCAGTCATTAAGAGGTGAAATAGAGGGAAGGAGGAAACAGATACCATTTCCTCTCCTGAGCCAATCAGTGGGGGGCATGGTGGGCTGTTTCTCAGCAGCTATTGTTAGCTCTGTGAGATGAGTGCTGCAGACTGTCTGGCCATGCATTTGTCTGTCTGAGGTGGTCAGCAGAGGTGTGCTGCCAGAGATACTGTGAATCTGCTTCTCTGTGGTTATGTCACCATGATACAAGCTATACAGGACAGAGAAGATCACACTGTCAGTGAAAGCAAAATGCATTTTCAGGCTTTTTGAGGTGGGGGATTAGGACAGGGTTTATTGGATCAATCTGTGTCATAGATGTAAGGGAATCCATCAACTGAATTTATATAAAATAATTACTTTCGAACAAGTGAAGGGTAATTTGTTGACTACTCTTTTTAAAAATATATTCATACATTTATGGAGACTTAAAGGAACATGACAACTTTTTGGCAAGTACTCTTCCATTCTCCACAGAGCAAGACAAGAAGATGAATACCCCTCTCTCTTCTGTGCGCACATTATACTTAGCTTAGCGCAAGGAATGGTTGTGGATGGTAAATGATTAAGAGGATTTCTGTAAACCACTATATTTTTCTGCCAACCATTTCATAAGAACATGATCAAAATTCAGTTACATGCCCAGAAAAATACTGCTAATAATCAACCAACTGACTATAACAGTCTTCTGGATCCAATATTTACATTTTGATCCAGAATGCTTCCAAAAGTTAATCCCTACTACCTTGTAATGTTATCTATATTTCGGCCAAATTTATCTCCTTCTCCTCCTACTACATATAAACAGACACGTGATCACATGACCTCCTTGGTAGAGGTTATCCGTGACAAACCTCAGCTAAAGTTGATCTTTCGATGATAATTTGAAAATGCTAGGAGTTTAATGAGCTATAAGATGGATAAAATAGTGAAGTATATCCGGGTCACATTAGCGTTTCAGCAAAGAAAGAATGTAGCATACTGCTTGTCACATTTCAGAGAAAAGCAACACAATTAGGCTGGCTTCAGTCAAAGCAAACACACTTTGAATTGTGAAATTAAATTAGAGACACTACAGTAATCAAATGATACTTAAGTGAAAGATTTGCATTAATGAAGTCAAGGGAGACATATTCATGCTATCTGCTAGCGAACAGCTCAAGGTTTTACCAAAGGTAACAAATGAATAGCACATGTTTGGCCAGAGGGGAAGCGTGACAGCAGTTTTATTAAGTATCATCCTTCGAGAGTAAAAACAAATCCATCACAGATGGGACATCTTCCATCTTGCCTGCTCCCCAAGGAAGGTGGAAAAGACAGAGCCAGAACTTTTAGCTGTAAATCTGCCCATCGGTGCCTTGACTACATCACTCTGCTGCCACTTAAGCCCTGCACATGGAGGATGAACAGTATCAGATGCCAGGATATGCAGTGGTAGTGCAGAGAGATGTTTGAAGGGCAGGAAATCAGCCTGCTAAGTAGGCAGTGGAAAACAGAGGATGTTAAATTTATGATAAACAAGAGCTGGAGAATTTGTTACAGTAATGCTCCTAGGGAAGACATAAGCAAAGTGGCAAAGTGATGGTAACAGATATGCTCCCCTGGGTGACCTCTAGCTTGGTGAAGTTTGAGGTGGAACACTGCCCTGCATTAAATAATGACATTTTATTTAATCTTCTTTTTTTTTTTTTTTTTTTAGAGAATATTGATCGTCACATGAACAGATGGAGGTACACATTCATATAATAAACAATGCATATTTTCAGCTTCACTTCCACTTTGTTCAAGTAAATCATTTATCTAGACATTGTAGAAACTGGCAGAAATGGCTGCGTATGGATCCTCCTCAGGCTGCTGTCGCCTCACCACTGCAAGTAATCAAGTTTCCAGCAGGAGGGTATTTATCTTGATTCTAGAGGTCAAATTATTCAGCTTTTCCGGAAGTGTATGTGGTTTGTATTCTCTCACCATTAAAAAAAAAACAACAAAAAAAAACCCAACAGAAAAGTGGAGCCCTGCAGGAGACAAAGTGAGTACATAGATAATCGAACAGGACCTTGAAGAATAGAGGGCTGCAAAAAAAACAAAAAGGAAAAGTAGATGGGGAAGATCAGCATTTGAAGAATTACTAGGAAGTCAGATGGGGAGATTTCAAAAGACGGGAAGTGAAGAGGAGATGATAGTCTGGAGCTCACTTATGTATCTTTTAGTAACATATATCTCCCCTGCATCCTAATAATAGATCTTCAACGACGCCACGGTGTGCACTAATAACTTGTGATGATAGAGATATAAACCACCAGTGGCTCTCTGTGAATAACTTACTCTCTTTCAGTCAGCATGACTTGGTTAACTCAGGTCCATACTTCAAGGAAACAGCCAACACCCAGTACTAACACCCACATCGCCCTCATCGTCATCAACAGCAACATCAATTGAACCGCTGTGCTATCATTGTGTCACCCTCTCTGTCCGCCGCAGCAGGACACCAGCTTTTCCGTGTCTGACGTGATTTGGATGCTGTTAAGCTGCTGTGACAGTGACATCACCAGTGAACATTGCTTTTTTTTGGGGGGGGGGGGGTTGTTTTGTTATTGTTATTGTCCTATGTCCGTGTCCTGTCGGTGTCTTGGTTGTCAGCTCACATATCTTCATATCTGTCGAAGCTAATTCCGTTATACAACATGGGAGTAGACTATTAATTCTGTGGGTCATTTCAAAAATGAGGAAGGGGTGAAATGTGCCAGGTTAATTTCATCGTTTCATTTGCAGTGGGATGCTTCTTTGATTATAATCTCAAACTCCGTTTTTCATAGCTGCCACTTCAACCAAATGTCAGTTGGCTGGCATTTAAATCATACAGCCTATAGATGTTTCCAAGAATCAAAGGGAGGCAAACTGTTGATGACTAACTTACATTAGAATCTGTTCTCTTCCTACTTCATTTAGAAAAATTAAACATTTCCTGCCATTTGCAGATGTTGCCCCGAAGACATGGAACATAATCAAAGTAGAAATGATTTCACTACGTAATCAGTCATTAGTCACATTCAGAGGACTGGTGAGCTTGATTGAGGTGGAGTGCACTATACATATATATATATATATATATATATATATATATATATATATATATATATATATATATATATATATATATATATATATATATATATATATATATATATATATATATATATATATGGCTATCCAAGATCAGACATCATTTGTCCAGTGAGCTTGTGCCTCTCTGCAGTGTAACGTAATGCAAACAGTTGATGTCGTGCATATTTAAAGAGGAGGTAAAGTGCAAGTTCACCTGAGGAATCCAGCGTTCAATACATCTTGATAAGATGCTGTTTGTTGCGTAACCTTTGGTTTGACTGTTATTCTTCGCTGTGTCGAACCATTAATATCCCAGAGTGTCCAAATGCGCATCTGAGTGGATATCTGCTGTAGCATTTAATTACTTGGTTGATTAATTGATTCATCAATAACTGGTGTTTAATTATTCAATTTGTAGCTC